>NC_141544.1:87897774-88107774 GCF_021556685.1 Rattus norvegicus
CTGGGGACAACTTGTCACAACAGTAAAGTGGGAGATTTCCACAGGTGGCAGCTATGGAGAGAGGAAGTAGCAGATATCAATAAAATGAGAGTTCAGCTAGTGGAGCCTAGGCTAAGGCAGCAAAGGGGATAATGGGTACCAGTCTTGCCCTGTGTGGGTAAGAGCCAAGCCTACCACCTAAGCACAAGTGTGGAACCTGATAGCTTCTATCCTGAAGTCAGACATTGGCCCAGCCTGTAGAAAAACCTAGGAGGTTTACTGTTCTAGGGTCGGAGACCTCTCATGCCCCAATACCATTTTTGAATTCTAGATCCTCATTCCCCAACCACCAAGCAGTTCATTCAGTCTGTTTGAGTACAAGGAGATTTGTCCATCTGTAGAGATCTGTGATATATTTGCTTTCCCCACAACCAATGCACCTGTGAAATAGTCCTGGCTGGGATATTAGCAACTACGGGTGTGCTGACTGGGGGACCCTGACAATGACAGTGTGAAAGACCAGGCTGATCTCTAGCCTGCAAAGTTAAGTGTGGTCATCAGGATGCCCTGCTGTGTGGAGGAAGACAGTGTCTGAAAGGGAAGGTGCAGGTGGATATCTGGTCGTTCAGTGGTCCACATTCAGCAGCGACAGAACTGGTACACTTTTAATAGTATGTTGGTTTATTTGTAATTGATGTTTTTATTTTTCTTCTTTATCTGTTTAATCTTTTGCACCTTTTTTTTACACTATCAATATAGGGTCTCTGAATTGGAGTGTAATAATTATAAAGAATTTCAACACACATAGAAAGTTTAAAACAAGATGCCAGTGACTAGATACTAGATCCAGGAAGAAAGAAGCAGTGCCAAGGGACATGAGAAGAGAGAGGGACATGAGAAGAAGACAGAACATCTAATGATGATCCAGAGCCGGAAATAAAGGAGATCCTACTGAGATTACCAAACATCCCTTTTCCATTTTATTTTATTTTGCATTTTGGTTTTGGTAAATGTAGCCCATGAAGAAAAATTCTTTCTCTGAAGTCAGACAGAATCAACTCCTATTCTTGTGATATTTGTGTCCAGGTGCCTGATTGTTAGAGCAGCACACAAACAGCTCTCCTGACAGAAACCTCGACATTGTTTATTCCTCTGTGTGATAGTCACCTAATTGTAGCTCTTCTCAAATAACAGAGGGAGAAACACACTTGATGGTGGGGTGAATCCTTTGTACCCTCTCACTGAAAGCATAGGCTCTCTCACAAGCATACACTTACAGCCCCCTCTGAACATGTGGCACAACGCCTTGCCTTACAAAGGAAAGCTGTGGAGATTGGTTCTGACCACATATGACAGCTTCAGACTCCACTAACCCAAAAGCAACCAAAGGGAAGGGAATTGGTAGACATGCTCTCTTGATAATGCTCCCCATGGAGGAGTTGTAGGATGATAGCGGAAGATGTAGGCAGGGTGAAGACTTGAATTCCCTGAGGCTAGGGTAGACAGGCTTCTGAATCTCCCGTCAGCCCACAGATGCTGCTATGCTCGATGCTCCACGAGTACAGACATTGAAAAGGGCAATGAGGCATTGTGAAGATAGGGCTAGCTATTAGCACTGACCATTTCTAGGTTTAGAAACTGACACTATTAATGATATTCCGTTATGCTTGCAAACAGGAGCTTAGCATGTTTGTTCTCTGTGAGGATTCACCCAGCACCTGACTCAAACAGATGACAAGACCAACAGCTAATCAATGGATGGAGCTTGAGGACTCTTATGGAAGAGATGGGGGAAGAATTGAAGGCCCTGAAGAGGACAGAAACTCCATAGGAAGACCAACAGAGCCAACTAACTTGGGGGTTCCAAAGACAGAACCATCAACCAAAGAACAACCATGGCTAAACCTAGATACCTCCCCCTCCCCCAGCATGTATGTAGAAGTATTTTAAATGGAAAAACTGTGTCTAAATAGGAAGAGAAGCAGATGTAACAGACTTTTATGTGTCTGTGTGGGTAGGTAGAGACCGCAATGAGCGCTCATTGAACAGGAAAGAAGCTTTAAAAAAAGAGATAAAACAATTTTATCAAAACTTACAATACATAACACTGGGTAAAATATTAGAGGAAATCAAGGACTCTGACAAGAGGCATATAACCTGCAAAGAAATAGATAGGGAAGCGAGGGGAACAAAACTAGAGAGGTATGCTGGGGGCAAGGATGCAGATCCTCCTGATGTTGTGGTAATGTTGCTCTGACTGCAGGAAATGGAAGGAAACTCGGGCCAGCAATGACAAGATTGGCACATCCCAGTAGTTAAAATGAATTATGCAAAATAACAGGTCTCCAGCATAGATCCAGATAACTGGTTTTCTTTCTGTTCAACACAACCTAATCTCAAGTGAACAGTTCCTTCAAATTAGTTATTTACCATGAAACTAGGAAGTATATACCCCCAAGCTCTTCACAATGACCTCCCTGAGTGCTCCAAAATCAAGCAGCAACTAGGTGGGAACGCGTCATTTATATTTATCCTCAGATCCTGATCATTTGTGGGAATGTTTCATGGTACAATATCACAAAAAAAATAAAATAAAAAATAAAACAAATGAGGCCATGAGAATACATAGTGTTTTGCACAGCTGCCTACATGGGGAGGTTTGAAGAAGGGTCAAGACTGAGTGTCAGGAGACAGAGATGATACACAGGATGCCCAGGAAGCTCAAAATAATGCAAAAGCCAAAGGACAAATTGACTACTTGCTGTCTAGCAATTCTGTTAGTGGTAAAAGAGACAAGGGAGCTCAAGTAAAGGCATCTAATAAATTCTCTGTCAATACTTCTTTAAGGGTCTGTCCAAATCAGTGAAATCTTTAAACATAACACTGGCTCTGGGATAGGAGATCACATTGGCTTAGAAATGAGTCACAGATTATCTCCTTCTGCAAGTAAATAAGTCTACCGACAGCACAACATACAAACACAATCACCAAAGACAAACAAACAAACAAAGCTTTAGATATATAACAGCGTACCCGTTGTGTAAAGTTAACAGGAGAGTAGAGGTAGACATATGTGTAGTCACTGGGACACACTTTCAACTTTGTTCTTTGTTTTAAACATTCACAGTGATGTTAGAGGAGTTTGTACCGACTTTCTAATTAATTTCAAGTGTGTGGGAATACTTTATATCATATCCCAGTCTCTCCTTTGAGCATTCACAAGTCCTCCCTCCAAGAGTAACAGAACCACAGTTACAAAAGAAATTGTGCATGGATCTAAATTCGCCTCTTTTCCCAGATCAGTTCATGTAACTCTATCTCATTCCTTTTAATCACCAAATAGGATTATCCTGCCTAGCTACACCATAGTTATTTCAATTATTTCCCCATTAACAGCATTTCGATTATTTTTCTTTCTTTTTTTAAATCCCCTTTTATACATGCCACACTGAGGTTTATTTTCCTTTAAAACAAAGACACTAATAGCATTCTACAATGTCACACAGTAAAGAGCCGAAATGAGTCTGTTGGCTGAGGATAGTAACAGTAACGTCTGAATGAAGAGGAAAGGAAAACCCACACGATGAAAGGCATGATGAGTCTTCTCTCCCACAGGTAGTAGCAATGACTGCATAGTATCCGTTATCAGTAAGCGCCCAATAGCCAACAAACTAGGCAAACCAACCTTTAGACAACAAACTAGAATGCAACAATGTAGGGGGAAAAGAGCCAGCTTTCTGTCTAGAATGCCTCCTTTTCTCCTCATTCGAACTTAGTTATCTGGGACCCTGTGTCAAAGCAGACAAGGAGCAAACTAAGGAAAGGACATTTATAAGCAGACATGTTCATGAGGAAAGCCAACATATTTACAAAGAAAGCAGCTTGGGGGGTGGGGTTGGCTCAATGGGCAAATGCAGAAGCATGAGGAGCTAAGGAAAGAGCTGTACATGTATGAAAACCTGAGTCTGCATTAGCCGACATTCATATGTAAAAGCCAGGCTTGGCACAGCCTCTTGTGCTAGGGACCCAGAGTTAGAGGATAGGGGTTGGAGAGAGGTGGGTTGCTGGGGCTCACTGGATATCAGCATCACTAAAAGGGGCAAGTTCCAGCTTCAGCAAGAAACCTTGCCTCAGGGAATAGCCTCCCCTGGACTCTACATGTATGTGTGCCTGTAACCACGTAAACATATGTGTGCACACATATGCTACACATACAGAAAAATAATACTCTTAACAGAAACGGATAAAATACAAAACAAAGAGAGTCATAGATATGAGTGACTATGGCTGTTTACTGTTAGGGTTTTATTTGTTTCCATGGGTCCCGGGGATAGTAAATGCAAAGTGAAAAATAATGGCTTTTCACAAGTATGAATCTACAAATGCATGGTTTCCCAGGATACTTGCAGTAAGTCTGCAGTGTAGCTCAGAAAACACTTCAGAAAAAACTCCCTGTCTAGATAGATACAAGGTCTGCGATCACAGGTGACCTGAGGAAGACATTGGCTTAACCACCCCCACAAAGGACAGGAGGCCAAAGGAGTGAATCACTAGATTGATCCTAAATCAGTGAGTGGTTTGAAACCATCAGAGATCTAGCGCAAGGCATGTGGATTTTATGCCACCATCTGATGATTTCCCAGGACTTCAAAACGAATAGGTAGGGACTGAAGCTTAGCCTTCTTTTTCCACCCTATGACCTACAATTCACACAGCCTTGGTTTGCAGAAAAGTTACTTTCTTTTTCTCCTCACTGTGGTCAGAAATATGAACGTGAGTATCTCTGGGGAGGAGCTCAGCCTGAGTCACAGTGCTTCATTTTTCTGATGAAGGAAAACCGAAAAGATGGAAAGAGAATCTGTTGATGTCTGGGCTCACAGTGCGTGACAGAAGAAAATATATCCTATATATTTGTGAAGGGAAAACAATGCTCTACATGTAGACAATAAGCGAATCTTGCTAGCAGGTTCTTATGGCCATAAACCATCATTATTCAACATCAAACAACTTTTATAAAAGAGCCTCACTCTTTCTCTAAGTTGTGGTCATCCTAGAAACCTAAAGGCAGTGCATATGAATTCACATTGCAAAGGACACAGGAAACTTAGCATCCTCGCTCCGAATAACACTGGACAGGGACCTCACAGATGCTTTTTAAATGCACAAAACTGAACATGATGAACTTTTAAGCTTTCCAAAGGCTCTCAGTCCTGTTTCCAACTGGCTGTCAGCAGCCTGAAAGAAGGTAAATGGGGTTATCCCGGTGGCAAGCAAAGCTGACTGGATGTCCTTACCGGTCCTCTGTTACAACAAAGGCTTTCCGAGAATTACTAGGACAGTGCTCTCCTGTTCCCAAGCCTGCAGCCTGTAATTTGCTGTTATTTTGTTTCACTCTCTGACCCTTCTTATCTACCAAGATAGCCCCTGGAAAATCAGTAAGGACCTCAGAAGTCAATAATGTCATTGTGAACATTGTTGGGACACAGAAGCTGAGACGGGTAAGACGCCTTGCAGGATGCTGATAAATTTCGAGTAGAAATGCGAGGATGTCTTTTGATTTCTCAGTTCAGGTCTTTCTCAGATGATGGAACCATGCTTTCCCCGAACTCTGCGAAACGTCCCCTAAAAATAACATGCCATTTAGATGCCAAGAAAGATTTATTTCTAAACAAGTAAGGGTCCTTGCATTTAAAAAAAAAAAAGGCAGCTTCCGGGCTCCCAATAAGCAAGCTGCTGGGGAGGCTGAAGCTGCCTTTCTCTCCCATCACACGGCTAAGATTTATGGCGCACATGGGAAATCTTGGCCAAACTTCCTACAGGCAGCTCTGAACAGATCCCGGTGGAGTTCCGGCAGCTAGCAAGTTTGTAACATTTTTATTTCTTGGCAACAGTTGGACTGACCTAACTAAAGATATCTAAGCATGCTGGGGCTGCCTGATAAGGGAGAGAAACGCACAGTTTTGAGATATCCCAGTGTGATAGACTTGAACAAAACTATCTCATCGGATGAAGTTGAAGTGGGTTGTGAAGCATCTGTGAAGTACGACGGGCCAGATCGCCTTACGTAACTCCAAAGCACTGACCATCCAACTCTCAGGGAGATACTCCTTCGGTCGAGAGTGAATAAACTGCTTGAATTCTGGCATTCGGGGATTATCCTATTTGGACAGCAGAGCTTTGGAACCAGTAATAACACAACTGAAAAGGTTGAAAGAAAATAGGGTGAAGACGATGGCTACATCCCTGACACCCTGGCCTGCTAGCTGCTTGCCTTTGAAATGACAAGAAGAAGAAACCTCTCTGAAAGACGCTTTTTCATCTCTTGCCAGCTGCGACGAGGGATATATTTTTTTCAGGGGCGCTTCTCTGGTTTGATTGGAACTCGTTTCTGGGTGTGCCGCCGTTCCTTCAAGGGCTTTGCCCTAGGCAAGGCTGCATTCAAGAGTACAAAGTTAAAAAAGAAAGAAAGAAAGAAAGTCCAGAGCCGGCAGCCAGTGGGTGGCTTTTCTACACGGATGTGCACTTCCCACGTGCTGTGGTCACAGACAGGACTGGGCTGGTCAGGGGCCCTGACGGAACGGTGCCAGGCCCAGACACAAGTCTTCCATTCTGACAGGCTGTGCTGCCAAATGGGAAGGAGCAGCATCCTTCCTCATCCTACGTCCCCTTCTTAAATCGAGTAGTTGTTCTGAAGAGGGCAGCACAGCGGGGGAGGAAGGAGCAGGCATCTCTAGTTGGTTTTAATTATAACAAGGGGAAACCTTTATTCCCAATATAAAGTTTCTAAGTGAATTCAAGACAGACTCTCCAGTCCGGAAAGACACTTAAATGTCATTTTGATTCAGACTCTTTTGTTTTTCCCCCTGATATTCAAATTTTCCTCTAAAGTCTTTGCCAAGTTGCCGTTTAGGCTCTCTTTAAACATCTGTTGTGATAGAGAGAACCCATTACTGACCTCATCTTCACATGGCCTTCTCTATAATGAAGTGTTAAAATAAGGAGCTGGGTCCTGGTCCTCTGTCACTGTGTGACTGTGTATAACTACCCTGACTGAGATCTCTGCAACAAGGTCAGACAAGTGACCCTCTTCAACCGAAATATCTGGATGAAGCTGTCAGTCCACAATTTCCGTTATCTCCACGAAGCTCACTTTCCAAACTGGAGGAACCAGGCTCGTTCCCCTACTCCCCCTCTCCAACCCTGAGGATGAGAAAAAACATACCCAGGCCATGAAAACGCCATGAAAATGACAGCGATCCATTAAGGTATGTCCTATGGGGTTGGAGTCTCAAAGAAAATGGCTAAAGAGAAGAAAGCAGTAGGGGCCAGACACAGTAAGGGCCAGTGGGGCTGGCTCAACCCACTGTGAATTTCAAGGAAACTGTCAGACACACCAGCTTATTAACTATGTCTCTGTTACAAAATACTCAGGTGTACATAGAAAGAAACTACAGAGGAGGAGCCTGGAGATTCGGGGTAGGGCTTAGTGCCCTGCAGCAAGGTTGAGGGCTTCAAGACTGGCTTTAATGCTGTGCAAGCTACGTAGCCATGCTAAGCCTCAGTCTAAGCAAGATGAAGAGTCAGGAAAGTGCCTCATCGTGTGTGTGTGTGTGTGTGTGTGTGTGTGTGTGTGTGTGTGTGTGTGTGCACGTGCATGAGTGTGTATAACTCCTTTAGCCCCTGGCACAGGTTCAGCACTCGATCACTAGCTAGTGCTATTATTCTTTCCTATCATTATTTGAAGGCTAACCTTTGCTTCTCCTACATATTTCTGGAAACATTGTAATAAATATAAGGGGTTGGGACTATGAGGCGAAGGTGAGTACTGAGCCAAGAGAAAGAGCACGTTGCACCCAGAGAACCTATGCTAGACCTTGAAAGGCTGGTTATAAATAGGGTTGGCTGATTCTACACAGGGCACGCTATTTGCAAAGCCAGACACTTAGTCTTTTCGACCCCAGAAAACTTCTCTTCCCAGAGATGTACACCACATAATGGCACTTGTTCAAGATTGTTTTGGTACAAGGCCTCTACTTCCCTAAAGTTCCAGACGTCTGTCACTAGCTACAGAAAGAGAGGACGGTACGGACAACTCAAATATTTTTGCACTGGAGTCCTCCGCACTGAGTGGTGATCCCAGGTCATCTTATCTCCGGCTTCTTGGCTGATGAACTCTCAGGCCATGTGGCACTGGATGTTAAGTATCGGTTTTAAGTGGGTCAAGACAAGCGAGGAAGTAAGTTCAGCTGCATCTTGACAGGTAGGAAGCCAGCAAATACAAATTGTAAACATTCAAGAGCGTGTCCTAGGAGTGTTGACTGGGAAGACTTAGGAAATGGCTCAGTGGAGAATGTGCTCACCATGGCCTCTGAGTCCTCGCTCGGTCATATTTTTGTAAAAGACACTTGCCCCTTTACCTTGCCTTTGATGGAAGCTTTCAAACTACTACAGGGGAGGCGAAGGAGCAGTACCACTCAGGTTACCAGAAACCTGCCGTTTCAGTGGAAAGGGACCTTGAGAGTGACCATGTCTAAATACTGTAGACGCATTTAGAACAGGAGCACAGCATGACCAAAGATGTGTCCCAACAACACTGTTGGTCAGTGGTGCTGAGAGATGGAAATGGGTTATCAGCGAAAGATGCTCACGGAACATGCAGAACCCCAACAAATGCGATGCAATTATCGAGGGCTGAGTGGCCACTTGATAATCATTTCAACCTCTGAGCTACAGTATTCTCACGTCCAAATGAGAACAAACTGACCTGACAGAGCTGTGATCAAGTCAAGTGGCATAATAGACACACAAGCATGCTGTAAATTGGTAGGCTCCTGGCTATGGATCAGAAAATGCTCCTTCCGCCGCTTAGGAAAGACAAAAATGCATTGGTTTACTGATGCAAAGAAGGAACTTTCTTTATGGGATCTGTCCTCTCAAGCCGATAATAACGTGGTCCCATTTAAGCCAATGTTCCACTACATGCACACTTCTGCTCTTCGCATGTGAGAGAAAATCGTCCTCCTGGACTGGTGAAGAAGGTACGTAGCCATGTATTTATGTCACTATAGTTGAGGACACAGATTGAAGTCATTGTGGTTCACAGTGGGCAGTGTCCCACAGCAGCCTGGATGAGTCTGTGGTGCCTTTAGAGCTCCACAGCTGAGCATATCACTGGTCACTGTTGCTCACTTTCTCAATGGAAAGCACATAAACTGTTCTTCCGATGCCTGCAAGATCTGACTCTTCAAGTCTGAAGCCAGGCAGGTATGACCATACAAGGCTGTGTACACCCACCTCTTGTGTGGGAAACTGGTTATTGGCATAAGGCAGAGAGAATAAAGGGCTGCAATTTGTCACCATGGCTTCCACACCACCTTCCTCTCACCACCAGCTTTTCTTTACTAGTGCTGCCTTGACACGACATCTTGTACCAATTCTTTCACAAAGTCCTTGGTTAGAGACTTTTATCATACCCCTAGGCTCC
This sequence comes from Rattus norvegicus, assembly GCF_021556685.1. NCBI lineage: Eukaryota > Metazoa > Chordata > Mammalia > Rodentia > Muridae > Rattus > Rattus norvegicus. Next base: position 87,907,238 of record NC_141544.1, read on the forward strand.
CCTTTTGTGCCTTTTTATTATCCTTTGCACATAATTGGATCCTCCACTGTGGTGTGTGTGTGTGTGTGTGTGTGTGTGTGTGTGTATGTAGATCGTTCGTCAAAGAAAATCATCAAACTAGGTTTATGAAGACATCTGGGTTTTACTTATTCTATGTGAGAAGACAGAAACTTCTCCTTTGAGTCATTTCATAACAGCAACAACAAACTAAATGCTATAGTTTGAATAAGTTTCCTAAATCTGGAGTGTTCGAAATTTAACTCCCAACTGAACAGTGTCGAGAGGCATGCCATTTAGGTGGTGATGAACCAAGAAGAGCTCTCTCTGAACTCCTGAACATGTTAGTGCCATAGTGCTGGGCTGGCATTTGTAATCAGGGAAGTGGATTGGTACAAAAATGAGTTCAACTCCCTTTTCTCTTATGTGCAGAAACACTGTTTGGTTGTTCTGTCTTCAGTCTAGAGGTCATGCAGCATGATGGTTTTCCAGATATGCTCACTCTACCATGGACTTACTTGCCACTAGAAGCAGCAGAAATAGATCTCTTGTTTCTCGTGCACTCTCCAGTTTTAGTCATTCTCTTATAGCAACTGAAAAGGAGCTGCTTGTAAATAAGCACCACCTTGGCGTCTGCAAAAGACGTAAACAAATGCATCTACTTAACAGCTCTGGGTGTACACACACACACACACACACACACACACACACACACACACACACAGCCAAGCAAGGAAAAGCTTCTTAGCCTTGTCCCATTTCTCCGTCAAACATCACGCTTTATTACAGAGTGGGCTCCCCTGGTGCTGACAGTCTGCACGGTTTTGTCTTTAAGAAAAATAAAGCAAATTAAATGTAAGAGATATGTGATTTTCCTTATTATCACAGCCCATAAAGCATACATGGAGGTAACAATGGCAACGGTTTGCTGCTGTTGTTTTGGTTTGGTTATTATTGCTAGTTAGTTATTAGTTAGTTAGTTGGTTGGTGGTTGGTTGGTTGGTTAGATGGTTAGTTAGTCAGTTAACTAGTTAGTTAGTTTCTAACTGAGGTTTACAATTAACATTTAAAGTATTTGCAGCAGTAGTTAAATAGGATCATGAACACAAAGCCTTGGGCACAACTCCCAGCACAAAGACCTTGGACCAGCCTTAGGTTCTACATTTGCAACTCCATGAACTGACCTCCATAGGTGTTCTGTGGAGAACTGCTTTTCTTCCTTATGACTCAGGATGCCCCACAGTCATGCTAGAATACAAAATAACTTTCCAGCTTGGCAGAACCAGTCTGGAGAAGGGTAGGTGGGATTGGAAGCAAAGCCTACAGGTCTCAAAGCATCTTTGCTTCTATGCAACCCCAGAAGCTGGCTGTTCTAATAACATGGACTATCAGAATCCAGAAGGCATTTTTGCCCTGAGCAAGATGCCACAGTGGGCCCTGCAACAAAATTAACATCAGTGATTATGAACGGATCTTTGGCTCTAATTTTTGAAGGGGATAGATTAAAACAAGCACAACTAAAAAATCGCCCTGGGTCCATAAGCATATGCATGTTATTTTAGTCCGAAAGATAATAAAAACAGCAAAAATGGACTGAGTACTAATTACATTCCAGGTGCTATTCAAAGCTCATCTTACATATTACCTTATTTAATCTCCAAAATGGCCAAGAACACAGATCAAGAAGCACACTTAGGAAGGCAAAAGAATTTGACCAATCCCAGGGTGCTGATATGGTTCACCTGCCCAGATTAGCTCAGCCTGAAGCCCAGGTTTTTAATCACTAAATGCTAACGAAGAGATGGAATCTCAAAGAACAGACTACATATTGATTCCTAGATTAAACACACTTATTGAACTAGTTCTCTTAAACAACAGGAAGTAGGCGGGACAAAATGGAAATGGGTAAATATTAAGGTCATCTCTTACAAAGTTAGGAAAAGGGTCATTGTACAGGCTGGACCAGTGACCACTTTTACAAGTTTGGACCTTCATTTATTGTCCTGCAGAATGTTGACTGTAACTATACCTGCCTCATAGGCTAAGTCTAAGCTTTTAAAAAATGAATATTTATAAATCACGTGAAACAGTACCTCGCATGTAGTGCCAAGCTATTTGAGGCTCAAATTAAGATGCATTAATGAGACCGTGTATGGACAGGCCCATAAGGCTCCACAAGGAAATTGCCTGCCCTTCTAGATGGGGTAGAAGCTGTTTAAACTCATGGAGTCAGTGTAAAGAGATTCATCTTGTGTGGAATTATATACTCCCACTCTTGAGCACAGCAGGGTTCAAAAGCTGGTAGCTGAAGATTTACAAGGAAGTGATCCTAGCCTCAATGTTTTGGGGAACTGATTACATAAAACTCCTACACAGGACTGTAAAATTCCCCGCTGAATTGAATTGAACAACATGCATACGTTTCCTTCCATTACTTAATGCATTTGGAAAGGAGATAGACTCGTTGGAGGAAAACCAACAGAACCCAGTTTTGCCTATTTTACCTATTTTGTTTTTCTTTTACGATGTTCTGATGAGAACTAGAGTCTTTCTCTGGAACTAAATTGTCTTTCTCATCTGCTCATGGCGGCTAGTAGCAGGTCAGGCTGGCTGATCAGCCTATCAGGTGAATAACTGGCTTGGCTTCATTCCCTGTTAACCTCCCTGCCCTACCCTGGGTTGACATTCCACAGTCCTTCCTGGGATTTCCAGGTTCCTTACTACTGCTGCGGGGCGGCTCAGTTCTTACCCCTGACGACCACAAAACTTTATTTCCAGATGTCTCCCTAACCCAGCCCTCACCTCAGCACAGACCTCCAGGCTCTCCTGGCTCTGTCACAGCCTTCTCTGACTACCTCAGTTAAAACTGTCCTCATTCATCTTGTTTTGCTTTCTTTTCTTGTAATGTACTTGCCTTTCTATCAAATCACCTTAGATAGATGATAGATAGATAGATAGATAGATAGATGATAGATAGATAGATAGATGATAGATAGATGATAGAGAGATAGATAGATGATAGATAGATAGATAGATGATAGATAGATAGATAGATAGATAGATAGATAGATAGATAGATAGAGTTTTTAGTCTTCCTCTCAAACTCATATTATTGCATCCAAACAAGAAAGTATTCAATGCCTCTAATTGCAGTGGCAGATTTCAACCACTCAAAAAGATATGGTTAATCAGATTTGTATTTATATATACATACACAGACATATATGTCATCATTAAGGATTCTAAATAAAATCCTCAACACATCTACCTATATTCATGTATACATGCATACATAGACATACATACAATATATGTATATATACATATACATACATACATATACAACATATGCACAAGCCATATATGTAGATGTTTATGTTTTTAAATAATATGTATGTTTGTACATACAGGTGTGTGTATCAAATTGTTTCAGTATTACATATACACATATACCACTTATTTTCTTATTCAGTTCTAGATATTTCTTTCCACCTCTCTGGGACAAATAATCACATTGGCATCTACCCAGGTACTTGTTTGTTCATCACTGAGTCACGGTTGGGAAACCTCTCTAGACATATTTCTAGCCTCCTCCAATGAGACAGTAAACACACGCTCCTGACCATGTATATTTTACTTTCAAGTGGGGCTGGAACAAAAATAAACAGTAGACTAAATAAGTATGGTAATTAAATAATGTGTGGAAAGTTGAAAGACACACCTAGGGGATAAATGGAATATGCTGACTATAAATTTATAGATAAGAGAACTAAATCTAAACAGGTTAGGCATACAGTATCTGAGACTTAAATCTTATCCTAAATCCAACGCCTCCAACTTTTCAACAACTGTTTCAATTCAAGTCCTGTCTCCATCAGTCACACACTACAATTAGAACACTAAAGTCAAACTTTCCACAGAAGCCTTGCTTTGTGTGTGCTGTCATTCTAGAATCTCGCCCATTTCCAAAAATTGAACGAACTTTATTTTAGTAAGAACTGAATCTCCCATGAACAATTTTGAAGAGCTTAAGAAAGGTAAGCTTTTATACATTCGTAATTCCAGAATCAAAACAGAAGCCAGAGATTGCAGAATTATAAAATATTAATTTGTTACAGATAATATATTATATTATATCTGTATTATAATTATGCATCATAACATATGATTTTATCTATTATGTATAAATATATAATATAGAATTATCTAGGATTATATATATTGCAAAATATTATGGTAATAAAGTTTGCTTTATATTTTTAAGGCTCTATTTCTGCTTCCAAAACAGCAAATGTCTAGATGGCTAACTCAGCTGACTCCTTTCTCTTCCCATCCGCAAACCTGGATTTCACAGCATGAAGGAGTCTGCAGTCAGAAAACTACTGTGCATCCCCCAGACAGAGAGGTACCTTTACAGATCTGTAGTGCCATGAGTCTCACTGAGACCGAGAGCCTGCCAAGTGTCTGCAACTGTGAGGCCTCACAGACTGCGGGGTGCAGGCACCTCTGTGGAAAGAATGAAGCTCTGCTCTCAGACTTGCACTCACTTGCCCACACTTTACAGATTCGAAGCAGCTACCTAAGAAAGTGTTCTATCCATATCCTCATCCTTCAGTTTCAAATAACCGGCCTGCAGAAGAATTCCATGCCTGCCTAGTGGGCTGAATGGCTGGGGACTGGGAAGAACATGGTGTTGGTCATGCGTTAAGAGGTAGAAAGGGAGATGATCCAAGTCTCTGTTCCAATGTTTACTGCACTCAAAGGCCTTAGCAATTGTTTCGTCTTTTAAAGACTGGGGATAAAACATGTTGGCAACGTCTAATCCAATTAGCTCGGATCTTTCAATTTTACAAAATAATAATTTTGTATCTATGTGCATATATGAACATCATAACAAACATTACTGAACATTGAAATGAAACATATAAACAAAAACTGTTGGTATTTGCACACAGAGCATCTTGTATTGTCTTATCTAGTGTCCACATGGACATACCTTGGAAATATCACTGCTGTTAATCATGACAGAGGCCAATGCACCCATGCACCAGACTTTTAACAAATCATGGCATATGACTGACACTTACCAAGCACATAACGATATGGGTGGGTTTTATTATCTTATTGTGGAGATGACAGTGATAATATAGCAGAGAAAGAGCAAATAACCTCTCCAAAGTCAATTCCAGAAAGGTCATCTGATGTCTAAGCCACCTGTGTCACAGAGCCACAATTTAAATCACAATAGCTTCCAACAATAACTGGCTTAAAGGATTTCGCTGTCAATGAAAAGAACATCTTCAGATACCTGAATTTATAAAGTGCTCCCTTCTCTTTTCTGTTCACTTTGAAATTGACTGGGAGACTAAGGAATGAGCGAAGTCATAGGGACACCCGACAGATGCCACTCACGAAGAAAGGAGAAGCACCTGCTGGACAGAAACTGGAACAAAAGGGTTACCTGTCCTTAGGTTCACCCGAGGTCAGTCACATTAAAGGATAGGGGAGATGGACTCCTCACCAGCCGTAAAAACCGTAAGATCCAAGCTCACTGCAGCAGCCCGCTTCCATGGAAATTTCTTTCACTCAGGGTTATGTGTTTGTGACACTTGACACTACCCTTGGGGTCAGGACAAGCAACTACTTCCTTCACTCTTTGCTGAAAAACATCCTTTACTAGAAAGAAATGTAATCTGCCCCCCACCCCTGCGGAAGTGAGATCCACACTTCTGAGAGTCTGTGGCTCTTTACCACTCGTCTCATCTCATAACAACGATATTTTTAAAAATTAAAATGATTTGTCTTACAGAAGCAAACTTTAAAGTAAACAATGATGAAGTAGAAGAAAGCTAATGATGGGCCTATAACATCTCCTATTGATCTATCAATCATTCAGTTTATCTGCTGTTTGGACAAGACATTGTGCTGTGCACAGGGTACGGTAAGTATTGATCAGGGACCGAGGCAAAGTTATAAGTAATTAGCCCACAGCATTCAATATGAAAATACACATTCAAGGTCTTATGAGCACTTAAGTGGGGTTTCATGAACTGGGTTGAATTGGGAAACGATTTGGAAGGAAAGAGGACAGTTAAAAAAGAAAGACCGCAGCTGAGGACACAACAGGGGAACTTACAAAAGCAGCTACACAGACCTACAGACTCTACAATACAAGATCCAGTAAACAGAGTCAAGCAGATGAAAGGCCTTGTACTTAGCATGTTCTGGTCTTCACAGGCTACATAAGCTTGGGTAACTCTGCTGCTTCTCTACATTTTTTCCTTCCCTTGAAAAAGTGATACAATTTTAGATAAATGAATGGATACACAGATGATAATAGCTATGTAGAGATAATAGATGATAAATAAGATGCAGATAGAGATGATAGGTAATTGATACACATATTGACATATAGATATAATAGTTACAAATATAATAGTTATTTTGTGCCTAAGTAAGAAGGAGAGATTACATGTGCATGCTTATTCCTCTTGTTCTTTTCTTTTTGGTAGGAAAATAAATTTGAGCATCAAACAAGAGTATTTTCTCTTCAGTTCCTTTTCCCCCATTACTTGATATTTGTACAGAGGAAGAACAGGAGGAGGAGGAAGAGGAGGAAGAAGAGGAGGACGAGGAAGAGGAAACTAAATAAAACAAAACAACCATGTGATTATAGGATTGGAGACTTGAACTGATTCTAAAGAAGACATTGGCTGTGACATAGCAGGGTAACCTTGGAGTCTGTTTATATATTTCTCTCACATTTAGGTCCCAAATGAGCAGAGTAACATCAGGATTATTGTGTCAGTGTGTAGATGGGGATGGCCCACAGGTCTAGGTGCTGTTATTCAACTCCAGTCCATAGTTCCTAGCTCTAAGATGAAGTGAAATGATAGGTTTTAAAACATTACTAAATGTCTGCTCCATAACCTGGGCCAAATCTGAGTGTCCTCAAATCAGAGCACACAGAATCACCGCAGGGCTCCGACCATAGGGAGAATGTTCTGCACAAACTTCAGCAGAGGCGAATAAAAGGTAGCTGCTAAATATTGAAGATGATGACTTATCAGATTGATAGATGGCTAAAACTGTGAACATAAAAATTAGTGTTTATAGAATATTTCCCATAAAAATATGCTAGGGTTGGGGATAGCAAGAAAATGACCAGAAATTCATGGTCATTTTTGGCTACACAGCAAAGAGGAAACCAGCCTGGATTATGAGTCTCCATCTCAAAAAGCAAATGAACAAACAAATGAAAGAAAGGAGGTGGAAGGAGAGAGAAGGGGAGGGAAGGAGAGAGATGGAGAGAGAGAGAGATGGAGAGAGAGAGAGACAGAGAGAGAGAGAGAGAGAGAGAGAGAGAGAGCCCTAGGAATAACTAGCTTCATGTACCAGCCAGAGTCTAGAATTCATAGAACTCATGATTGATAAACTGCTACCTATTCCATCATAACAGATTACATATTCTACATAAGAAATCAATGAACAAATATGCAGCAAACCTGTATATATCCTCCAAAATATCAAACACCAAGTGTTCGGTAACCTTCTTGCTCTTCAGTGCTTTTCTTTTTCTTTCGCCCTACAGAACAATTTCCCAAATGGGCACAGAGCACGGTAGGTGGCTCTCTTTAATATGTCACAGGCAAGGCAGCAATGACTCACAAGATCATACATCTGTGGCACCAGCAGAGGCCTGAAGAAGTTGAGCCACAAATGAATCCATGTGCATGCTGAAGATAACCTTTCCGTTCGCCCTCAGCCCCATCCTCTGAATTCCTCCAGCCGCACTCTGCTTTCCTAACCAGACCAGGTAAGATCATGCTAAGCATCTACTTTGGGGCAAGAGCAGACATGGGATCCCAAATGGCTAAACATGTCTCCTTGAGGTACATTAATAAGCCTGCCTGTTAGCTACTAAGGAGAAAAGCTTGAGTCAGGAAGAATCTCCACAGACAAATAGCTTCACTGACTTTGTTCATCTTTCTCTATATGCCTGAAGCTATCAGTCCCTACAAGGACAGAAACTCTAGACCAGTGGTTAGCAGTAATAGCAAGGATTGGTTCCCTCGAATTGCTGCTTTTGCATACTTTATAGGTAGCCTTTTGTCCTTGCAACCAACATATCTCACACGGAATCCTCAACGGAGGAGGGGTTAGTTTTGGATGTAAAGGTGTACTTCACGGTGGCTTGGGGCCTGTGCTCTAGGACAAAACATCACTGAGGTAGAAAGTTGTGGCACAGGGTTGCTGCTTACCTCATGGCTAATAAGGACACACACACACACACACACACACACACACACACACACACACACAAAAGAAAAGCAACTCTTCTGCTAATGTTTCCTTTTATCCTTTTATTCTGTGTAGGCCTCCATCCCATGGGATGTCTATATTCAGGGTGGGTTACCTCATTCACAATTAGTCCTCTCTGGAAATGCCATCCCCTGCCACATACACATACACACACACACACACACACACACACACACACACACACACACACACACACTGAAGTGTATCTCACAAGTCTGTGTGATTCTACATTCTGTCACATTGACAATAAAGATTATTTCTTTATGTTCTCTCCAACCTACCGTGTCCGGGAAAATGGTGAGAGAACGGGGAGAGCACTAGACCACTTGTGGCTCTTCAGCTTTAATCATCCATATTAGCAACCGACCAATCACAGGAAGGCAGGAGGAAGACGCCACCCAGAACAGGGAGATCAACATAGCCATCCCTGATCTCTGTGCCTTGAGTATTTTTACTCCTAGGGTCTGAAGGTGCATCCCATAAAATACACGAGAAGGGAATCCTGCCTTAGTGCAGCATTGGGTGAGCTCTTCATGGAGTCAACACCACAAACTCTACAGGGCCATGTTGAAGAAGTCTTCTCTTAGCAAAGAAGTAAGTACTTTGTGATCTGAAATCACCAGCCAAATAAAGTCAATCTAAGAATGAAGACATATTGTTCAAGTTCTAGTGGAGAGGGGGCAGGGTGTGAGGGGAAAGGGCCTGAAGGAAACTGAAGGAGAACTCAAGGGTGTGAACTATGTTCCTAGGGCAGGGATTCACCAACCATGGGACCCCTGGAAACCTCTTGTTTCTGCAAATCTCACTTGAATTTTCTTTCTCAGGAATTGAGATAAGCTGAGAGAAGGTGCGATTTAACGAGCAGTTCTCTCCCGCAGGAACTTGATACTAGGCACCGAACTTCATCTTCACATGAGAGCCTCACATTTGAAAGTCATTGAAGAACCAGACAAAACAGAAGCTCCGACAGTTGAAACAGTTTTCCCAGTATTATCCATGGGTGGTCAGATCCAGAGTTTAAAATCAAGTAACTTTGACTACACCATAGGACCTGCCACAATTACTATGCCTGCCATGAACATCTCCAAGGGCTATTGTAAGCAATAAGGAAAGTAAAAATGTGTGGAACACACTTGGAGATTTTTAAAGTTCTACACACACACACACACACACACACACACACACATACACACACGCACGCACGCACGCACGCACACACACGCACACGCACACACGCACGCATGTGGGATGTATCAACATATACCAGGAAGTATAAAACTCAATATGCTTTCTTCAAAAACCCAGAACCAAAGAGACTTTCCATGCTCATCCAACCCCCTTGTTTGACCTTATTTTTAAACAGTTCCCTGTCCCCACAAGTCCCTGGTTTCTAAGCACACATTCAGACATATCCTGGCCAAGTCATCACAATGCAAGCACAAGGAACAAGGTGACAAACAGATGTGGCCATGTCCTTTGTCAATGCTTAGTATGGGAGGTAACAAGTGGGCATCACCAAACCCCTCACCTCCCCTCAAGACGGACCCCCGCGCCTTTCCTGGAATTCATCAAGATTGCACACAATGCTGTGGGCTGTGAAGGAGGCGGCCCCTTATAAATGCTAACTACTCATTTCAGGGACTTGCAGCGCGGCCAGTAGATGGTAGTAAATAATCGTATGGATCAAAATAAAACCAATTGTCATGCGAGTGGGGTGGAGATATCTGTGAAAGCTGTTGAACTTGAAAAGACAAGTAACGCAGGAAGGCTCATGTGAGCGTATGTGTGCTTGGGTTTAAATAAAGCAAATTAGTATCCAGAGGAGACTGAACCTAACGGTGTTACTGAACAATACGCAAAAATTCTTTTGCTTTCCGATGTTAGCTAAAGAATATGAAGTGGAGATGGACCTAGGAGCAGGAATAGTAGGCTGGGCACCATCTATGGCATTACTCCAACTTCAAGCTTCCTCTTCTTGTCCTTTTTATTATCCCTTAGCAAACATAAAACCCTCTTTGCCAGCGTAGGATGCCTCCTGTCAAGGCAGTTCACAGGCTGGAGGCTTCATCTGAAAACAAGGAGAAAATTCACATTGTCCAAATGCAAATTTACAAGCAAGTCTACCTGTGGACCATATAGGGGATGCTCAGGCCTGGCCAGTAATGATGCCTGCCCCCAAACCTGATACCAGAAGAATAGTTCCTTTCCTTTGACCTCTCCACACATGTGCGTAAACACACACACACACACACACACACACACAACTGAAATAAAAAAATGCTTTTTAAGTGCTCAAACTCTAATGGGGAAATATTCTATTTTTAGATTTAAAACCAAAAAGTTACACTAAGGTAGTAGAAAATTACCCTTCTCAAAGCCAGTGAATCCAGGATCAGTACAGAGCAATATTTGCCAAAGTCACCAGGCCAGGTACCACTCTGAACATGTCACTTGAACTGTTCTGTCCCATCCTCCTAACTACCCCGAGGATTCACAGTGAACATTCTAGTGTCCATTTTGCCACTTAAAATTGGCTCAGAAAGGTGAGCTAAACTGACCAAATTTACACAGCCAACACAAGGCAAAGGCACAGACCGAAAGCTAACCTTTCCAGCTTATTGCTAGCCATAGATTATTGCTCCGCAAGGCATCTTACGTTTTCCAGTGGCGCCTTGGTTCACAATTTCACAATCAGTGGATTTGCGGAGGGAAGGGGGCACCGGTCTCCTAATGAAAGCAGCAGAAGTTTGCTTTCGTGCTTTTGATTTTCTCTATAACTCGGCTTCCTTATTCCCAACCAGGACTTAGAAGTAGAAGGAGGCTTCAGGCACCATAAATCAGCTGTTTCTAAAGGACAGGCATCCAGTGCCCTGTACCCCCCCCCCCAGGGAAAACACTTCCTGCTGTCTCAAAGACTAGGAGAATGGTGACCAGCACCTGCAGTCTCTTCCCTCTTCCTGAACTCACCGCGGGTAGAGACCCTAGGCTGGAGGGCAGGAGCGTTCCTCAGAAGGAAAAAAAAAAAAAGCAGGTCAGGAAAGGAGCTAGCAAGGCTGCTTGCTGGCAGCCTCTCCCCAAGGGCTGTCAGAGCTGGGTCTGCGAGCTACGTGATGGAGTGGGTGTGCTGGGACACAGCCTCCTGCTTGCCTCCAGCTTACAGCGGCACTCCTGAGAACCCTAAGCACAGGGAGACTGGAATAGATCCCCCAAAAGACTGAGAACCCGCACAGCCCAGGGCAAAATAGGCCTCCAGTTGGCTAAGTTCGAACCCGGAGTGCCATACTAGCTAGTAGTGTGATTTGTTTAGACTGGCTACCGTCTGGCTGGGTGTCTCAGTTTTGCTGTCTGTACAACAGAAAGGTTGTAGAAGCTGATCTACAAGAATTCCTACTACCCGGAGTTACTGCGGATGGTCATTTCAACCCAGTCCTTCCTGCAAAGCAAGACTCACCTTACTGGGCCAGCCAAGCAGGCTCGGCGACAGCGACCAGATGGGTGCGGGTTGGCCGGCCACTGCCTCCTTCAGCGCCCTGGTCCAAGCGGAACCCAGGAGACCCAGATGCTGGCAGCCTTCCCCGACTAGCCTCTTACTTTCCGCCGCACTTTCTTTTTCCCCCTCCGGAGCTCCTCCCCCGCCACTGCGCGATTGGCCCCGGGATCCGGCCACAGACTCCACCCACCGCGGTGACTCGCGCTCCGCCCGCGATCGGGGCTTCCCAAGACTAGGGTTGGGGCGGCAGCGGGGCAGTCCCGCCCGCTGCGAGGAGGAGCCGCGTGGGGCCCGCCCGCCGGCGACTGCCGGGCTGCGCTGGGTGCCCCCGCGTGGGCCACCCCGGCTGGGGCGGAGCGCGCAAGGAAGGGCTAGCCCTGCAGCCGGCTGGGCGCAGGACCAAATGCTCAGAGCAGGTACTGCGCCTCTGCACACCTAGGCGCACGGTTGTACGCAAGATCGTAGTCCAGGAGCCCAAGTGGATCCTAGCTTACGGTTCCTTTGGTCTGTGTATTCACCTGTCACACACTAATGGCCACGAGTCGATTAAGGCTACGCCCCAGAGAGCCCACCATATGCTGAGCTCCTAGAGCAACAGGAACCAGAGGCAGCACAGCCTTGCCCTCAGTCAGGAGCTCTCTATCGCTCTGCTAGAAGTAGCGGTCACTGATAAGAGTCTGTCCTGACAGCAGGACGTTATCAGTATGTCCACTGTTCATAATCAGCGAACAGTAAAATGAGAGGCAAAACGCTAGCATTCAGGACCAGTAAGCTGAAAAGGCAGAATACATAGGTGATTGAGTGGAATAATTGATTACAGAAGAAAATAATTTTCTATTCCTTCATTCTCCTGTCTTCATCCACGTCCTTAGAGAGGCTTCAACTGCCATCTCCACTGTACACCGCAGTTATGTAATCATCTGACCAGTTTTATAATGGCCTTCTTTAAGTCAATTTCCTTGTTCAAAGGCCTCCCCGAAAGCAAAGCCCTTTAAACCCTGTCCCCATTTCAGAGTATCACCAACTAAGGCAATCTGCCAAACACACTTGCCTCTTCCCACAGACCTTGCTCCTTGCCACCTCCTTGAAGTCTGCTCCACCCTCAAGCTACTTAACTGTGTCTTATTAATTTGTTTATTCAAGAAATTGAGTCCCAGACGAAGCAATTAAGCAATGAGGAAAGGAGTGTAAAAAGAAAGGGCGTGTGTGCATGGGGACAAAATAAGAGCCAAGAGTTGTCAGCCTCACTAAAGATTCTGGCTGTTCAAACCTCACACACTTCCCTGACATGGTGGAGCACTGGTTACATTTGCTTTGCTCTAACCAAAAGAACAACTTAAGTAATGGAAAGACCTACATTGACTCTACAGTCTACCAGATTTTAGTCCAGTCTTCCGCTCCAGTACCTATGTGTCGCATTGTGGAAAGAGGGGAGGCCATTCGATTTCTGGACCACCAGAAACACAAGGAAGGAAAAAGGCAAGGGACCAGATAGTATTGTCACATGCATGCTGCACCAACCTACTTCTTCCGGCTGGAGCTCACACCTACATTTCCAGACTCTCCAAAACTGTCGTTCAACACACAAACCTGTGGGCGACATTTCATATGCATACTGCAGTAACGTTGTAAAAGAAGTAACAGAGACGTTCGTGTGTGGTTTGACTTCAAGAAAATTTAACCATTGCATTATTATCTATGTCTGGATATCTGGCACACGGTCCATGCCCACAAGATTGTCACTCATCCAAAGAGGGAATATTCCAGAACATTTTCAAAGTTACTGACGATAAGTACAAGTAAACTTTGATTCTTTCTCAAAGAGATTCATTAAACATATTCCAGGCACGAACTTTTTCTTTGAATGGAGTACACTTATTAAGCAACACACTAATCATTTTGTAGGTTACCTACAAAATAGAAGGCATAAATCCACCATAATGGCTTCAGATTTATTAATTCACTTAACTAACCCTCACAGAAACATATACGGTGTTATGCAAAAGATGGTCAGAAATTTTAAATAATTTCCTCAATGTTATAAATCTGAAAGTGGAAGCTATGGAAAAAAATCACAATCCAGGCAGCCAGCATTGACTTTCCAAATCACCCTCCTAGACAAAAATACCTCGGACGATCTAGAAGCCAGCAAGATTATGACAGTTGCCAATGGACACAGATATTATCCTGGACATATAGCAGCTGCACATGACATGGAGATATAGGCCATATTGACAAATATAGCATATCATGATTTCAGCCTACATAAATAGTAGAAATAAAAGTTAGCCAAAGCTATATATTCATATATTAAGGCATTTATTATCACAATCACATCTGGGCATATATCTGAAAAAAACATGGATGATAATTATGGGATAAAGTGAAAGTTAAATAGACATATGGATAACAATTAAAAGGAATGTGAAAACCAATTCATTGTGGATTGTGTGTGGTCACTCTGTGCTAGTTCTTGATCTGACATAATGTATGATCGCCTAGGAAGACTGTCTAAACTTGGTTCGTCTGTAGGCTGGCCAGTGATTGGCTTAACAGAGGTGGGAAGCCCCACTCCAAATGTGGGAGGTGCCATTTCATTCCCGGAGCTCTAGACTGGGTGAAAATTAGAGTTAGCTGAGCACTGCTGTGCAAGCATTAAGCAATTGCTCTCTACTCTTGACTGGATAAAATACACTCAGTTCTCTCAGATTTGCCACCTTCTCCACTCATATGAATGACTGAGATGTGGAATTGGGAGCTAAATCAGCCCCCTTCTCTCTCAGGTCATTTTTGTCAGGAAATTATATCACAGAAACAGAAAAAAAGAAAAGAAGCAAAAATATTAAAAACAATATTAAAAAAAAACAGCCATCACTTTTTCCCTTTAAATACTTGGCTCATTATTGAAAGATTATTAAGAAAATAAAATTGTTCTAAATCATCCATCCACATAGTAGATATTCAATGGATAATTGTCTCCTAAGCAAATGAACGGATGACTAAACATTCTTTGCTGTTCAGCATCTGGACAGCAGAGGTTTTGGACACGCAGAAGATACACAAGAAATACCTTGTGGTTGATTGAGGTGTTTGGGGACAGTCATCACCTTTCCCTCTTCCACCTCTTTCTGCCTCTTTAGGCATCAGTTAATTAACTGAGCAAAGCTGTAAGGGGCACAGGTTTGAAAGTTATTTTTCCAACCTCATCGATTAGGATGTTATCACTAATACGCCACTGTCAAGGGCTCTAACGACCTTGTTAGTGTTCAGGGGTCAACCTTCTGACTCCATCTTGCTTGACCGCTCAAGCCGCATTAGACAAATTTGTCCCATTGATCCTTTTCCTTCAGTCATGCCTGACTCTGGTTTTCCTCTGCCCCATCTGCTACATTTTATGGGCCATTGTTAGATCTCTCTCTCTCTCTCTCTCTCTCTCTCTCTCTCTCTCTCTCTCTCTCTCTCTCTCTCTCCTTCTCTCTCTCTCTCTCTCAAGGCAGGGACCATCCGGCTCGGCCCAGGGAATGATTCTACTCCTTCTTCCAGGCATCTTATCTAGACACACAGCTTTCTAAAATATCTATATGATAATGACCTGCAAATTTAAATCTTCAGCCCGAACCAAAGACTAAACATACTGCTCGCCTCCTTCATATACATTCTTGATATTTCATGTACATCTCAAACTCCACATATTCAGAACGAAGCTCATTAAGGGCAGAGTTTCACAAGCCAGACTAAATCAGATTTCACATTCTGTAACACGTCGACAGGAAATCACCATGTTGCTTCCTTTTCTTCTTAGTTTCATGCTCTGTAAAACAGAAAGAATAGCATGTTTGCTCTAATGCTCCTTTGAAATTAAGTACCACATGAGAATAAAACTCTTGGGACAAACATCGACATCAGAAACTATTTGTAAGTACTCATTTTTTTTAATAGAAATAATATGAGGGTGGTGGTACTGTTGGAACATTTGTATACATGACTGAGTCCCTTTTTTCAATCTCCAGTACTAAAGGAGAAACACAAAAGAAATACATCTTCTGCTCTCAAATATTCCACAAATTGTCTTCACGTTGAGCTGACCTCCAAAGTCCATAAAACCTGACATCATCCAATACTATGTTATTTTTTTTTTTGATCTATCACTGTGTGGCCTCCGTGCTGACACAGGCTCAGTAGCATGCTCCCCACATCAGGACTGTTGCTCCTCTGGTCTTAGTGAGGGTTTCATTGCTGTGAAGGGGCATCATGACCAAAGCAACTCTTACGAAGGCAAAGATTTAGCTGGAGCTGGCTTACAGGTTCAGAGTTTTAATCCGTTATCGTCGTGGTGGGAAGCATTGCAGTGTCCAGGAAGATTTGTGGATGGTGGAATCAAAAGTTCTACCACTTGATCCAAAGGCAGTCAGGAGAAAAGACTACTGCGTCTCACACTGGGCAGAGCTTGAAATATATATTACCTCAAGGCCCTGCCTCCATAGTGACACACCTCCTCCAATAAGGCCACACCTACTAACAGTGCCACTCCCTGGCCAAGCATATACAAACTACCACTCCTTCTGTTCTTTTTCTTGGGATACTTTTCTTCCGTATTGTCCCTGTCATTCACATCTTTCTGCATTATTCAAGTTGCACTTCAGGGAAGTCTTTAGTAGGATCACATGGAATTCCTTTATTCTCTTAGCAACATTGGAATTTTTCTCTGTATTGAATGTCTTTTTAATGAGAACGAAAGCTTCACAGGAACAATAAGCTCCCTAGCAAAAAGGAAAAACAAAACAACAACAAAAAAACCATTTAATAAGTGCAGCTGCTAAAGTATAAACCCAACCCAAAACTTTCTTCTTACAAATATTTTTATTACATTTATTTATTTATCTATAGTTATATATTTAGTGTTTGTTCATTTATTCATTGTGTGTGTGTGTGTGTGTGTGTGTGTGTGTGTGTGTGTGTGTGTGTGTGTTTTGGGAGTGAGTGCTATAGCACATGAACCTTTACCTGCTAAGCCATATGACCAGCCCCAGTCCAAGACTCTCATGGTTCAATAAGTTCCAAAATTATCACATGACAAGAGCTTCTGGGTCTCATCTAGGATTCCACAGAGTGATGGGTTGGACACCCAAAATGGAAGAACATGAAGCTGTCAAAGATGAACTCTGCTGTATGTAATAAGGCAAGGAAGCAGATTTGATTCAGTCACCATTCACAGTCAGGGAATAAACCAAACTTTATTCCTCTGAATAGACAGGTCAGCTGGACATTGCAAAAAGGCATTGTTTGGTGCTAGTGAGATGAATCAGTGGGTAATAGCAATTACTGCCAAGCTTGATTACCTGAGTTCAATCCCCAGGACCTGCAAGATAGAGGAACATGGCTGACCTGGACATGTGTATCATGTCCCATATGCACTTACTCACATATGCACATACATATGCATAAACAAATCAATGAATGGAATTTAAAAATCTGAAGAACAGTGGTCACTATGAAATGAGGAGATGGGCTACGGTTGTTGGGAAGCAGTTTCTGCCTTTCCCAGAGAACGGGAAATAGATGGATGATTACATCTAAGAGGAATGGTCCCAGCCATTGAGATAATATTGAGGGGTAAGAGATTAATATTCACAAGGGTCAGCACATTTAAGAGACAATTGCTTAAGTATTTGATACACAACAACAACATCAGTTGACATACCAATGGACATGGGGAAATCTTACAAAGTCCTACCCTAGAGGAAAAGCTACAGGCAAGCAATTAATGGCTGCTAAAACAGATAGAATCAGTTTTCTCCAGGGATGAGCCTGACAGGTTATTCAGTCCCAAGTGGTCAGCTACTCACACATACATATACAGCTCTTGGAGCTTAACATCATGATCTGGCTAGAAAGACATGTTGGTCTCCCAGGATCATAGGATTTCAGGTATTCCAGTCGAGTCTGGATCAGCATAGGATCACTGCTGAGCTATTACAGGGCCTTCCAAGGTTCAGTACTGTCTACCTCTGTAGGTGTGAGTAGAACCAGTACAGGCAGAACCAACACATGCTGCAACCCCCAGAGGTTAGACAGTTCTCCTACAGCAGTCCTACACAAGTAGCAGAACGGCCCTCTCAAGTTCCTGCTTCGTCCATCTTCGGGTCTCCTTCCTTGGGTACTTGTCTTTTAGTGATAGCCCTCCAGTGTTGCCACGGGGGCCTGCTTGTCAGTAACGGGGTAACATTAAAGGCAGCATTTCCAGAAGAGTGTGGGTGGTTTGGGCTGCCTTAAAGCTTCAGGCTACTGTTAAAAAAGACCTAATTTCCTCACCTTGCTTTTCTCCTCCCAAACAGGAATGTTGAAGAAAGGTCAGGATTTTAATAAAGTCTTAGAGGGTGGTTATTATGCAGTGTTGACACTTGACTACTGCAGGAAATTTAAAGACCAGAACTTCACATGCAAAGAAAGGAAACTTCCCTATTATACTTCTCCTTAGCCTCGTAAGTGGTCAACACCTTTACCAGCTTCTATCCCCTAAAATTTAACCTCAATTAAAGCCGTGTTCTTCATACAGATATTGTCACCTGTGTTATCCTATACAGGAAACCATTACAATATTCTCTTAGGTAGACCCTATCTAAATTGCTCACCATCTGGTGAAAAGCCTCAGTCAGTGACAGCATAAGAGTGCTGATATTTCCCTATTCTCAGCAGCATGAAAGGCCAGTGCTATTAAGCCGCATTGTCCACGTCTATCAGGGAAACTGATTGATGCTCTGATAGAAAGCAAGTTATATTCTTCATTTACAGACAAGGATTTTCAAATGGTCCTATGGGAATCTAAAACTCCCTGCAGGATTCTCCCTCTGACATCCATGTTGAGAGATTTTTTTTCTATTGCTCATTTATGCTTCCAAGCATTAATTAAGCATGTATGTTATGAAGAACCTATGAACATCACTGAGATAGCTTAGAGATGTTTCTTCATTATAGCACAGAAGAGAAGGCAAGTAGTTACAGTGCCGCCTATGACTTCAGAATGAAAGCAAAAAATCCTTTCTCCATTTCAGAGAGTGGCTGCAGCTGAGCATGTGGTGTGCTTTTTGTAACAGGAATACCTCAGTATGGTAAAGGCTTCACCTCAGTGGTTCTGTTCTCTTCTTATAGAAGCAAATTCTTCAGCCCCAACTGGCAAGAACCACAGATTCTCTGAAACTTCCCAAGCCAGGCCTCCATCACTTTCACTGTTGTCAATATTCTTGTCTTTCCCGCTCCCAAAACATCCCAACAGGTTCTGAGCAGTCAACAGCTTTCCCAGCCCAAAGTTCAAAACTACTTGTACCATCTCTGCCAAAACAATATGGTCAAGTCCATTATAGCAACGCCCCTGATACTGTTGTCTGTGTTTTTGTTTTTATTTGTTTTTGTAGCTGTGATAAAACACCGTGACCTAAGGCAACTTGGGGAAGAGAGGGGTTGATTTGAACTTACAACTCTCAAATCACCCTCCATCTGAACCAAATCAGGGCAGGAACTCAAAACAGGGCCATGGAGGCAGGAAACTGGACCCATGAAGGACCTCTGCTTACAGGCTTCGTGTTGTAACTTTCCAATCTTCTGTTATATTTCAACTCAGAACTCCCTGCCTAGAGTAGGCATCAGTCCAAGCCCCTGTAAGCTCAGCCCACCTTCATCAACTATCAATCAAGAAAGGGTACTGCAGACTTGCCTACGAACCATATGATGGAGATACTTTCTCAACTGAAGTTTCGCTTCCCAGATAACTCTGAGTCTAGCCAACCAAAAGAAAAACAAACACAAACAACAGTGAAACTTAGAAACAGCAAACAAAGCAACAGAAATGAAACCGATCAAGACAAAACACAATCTGTCACCCTTTTTGTAGTTCAAAGGCAGGGGGGTGATTTCTCCTGCTTGTAGTGAGGAGAGAATCGAATCACAGAAACTGACTTATAGAATGTTACGCAGCCAGTTAGTGTTGGAACCAACACTAATCTCCAAGTCTAAGAGTTACCTATGGAAGGTCACCCTCCCTTCACACCACAGTAACATGCAGGAGAGACCTCAATCAAGTATGCCTGGTCTGCTGAGCAAGGGCAATGGCCTCTGTTCAGAAAAGATCAAGTGAACACGAACATGAGTGTGATTGAACACGAGTGTGGATTGGGGCAGAGAGGTGGACTTATGTTTCCAGGGATACTGCACCATGAATGTTATTGCCATCTTGCAGAAGCTGAGGCAGGAGGATTGAAAGTTCAGAGCTGGCCTGAGTGAAGTGACTTTGGGCCCGGGCTTGGATATTTAACAAGACACAGCTCAAAAGTAAATGGAGATATGGGAAAGGGTTGTGGCTCATCAGAGAGAAAAGGGAAAGAGTATCAGTTCATATGATCACTATCTGACATATAAACACAGGAGATGCAACAGGATTGGCACAAAGTGTAGGAGTGTTAGTATAGTACTCCAAGAAAGCCCAGTGGAGGCACTTTCCCCATATTATGGGAAGATGGGATGGATTATTCATGGTGGATCTTTTGACATTAGCTGGAACTCATGTGGGAAAAACCGCTGGGCAACTGTGCTTGACTGGGCATCAAGGAAGAGGTAAGACATCCTTTCATTACTATAACAGCAAGAAGTGCGACTTGTCTGACCTTCGGTGCCAGAATTTTGCTTGACATGAAAAAAGGTTTGGAATAGCTGAATTATAACTCTGCCTGCTGAAAGATAGGGGTGGTCCTTAAGCATTGCAGATTTTACACCTCTTATGTTATCATGGGCACCACCTTTATGATGTAAGTATTTTTCCAGTTTTACAGGTAAACATTATGAGACTTAGAGAGATAATGCAGACAGCCCAACACAGCAGAGCTGAGACAGTTTTAAACCCTGGCTCAAGAGTTTACCATGACGGTCTATGCTGCCTTGCTCAAAATGGCAAGCTAAATCAATGTCGCACTGTTAATTTTTATTACTGTAAATAAACATTCTAGAAGTGCAAAACAAAGACACCATGCAACGTAATGGGAAGCTTTGGCAAAGTAAGCACGAGCATGTAAAGAGAATTCATGTGAAATGGGGCCATCTTATAAATAACTCAGTTTTCATGTTGATAGAATGTATGACATGTAATTTTACCTAGTATGATAATACCTTCATTTCTAGTGGTGCATAATGTTTCACCTTGTAGGACGTATTGTGAACATGCTATGCCTGCCGATTAGTGAGCCACTGAGTCATGTCTTACCAGAAAAATGAGCTAATTGTTGAACAATGTCTTTTCCTTTGGGAAGTTGCCTGAGTTAAGTACCAGCACTAGAGACATACCTGGAGACAAGACCTGAGGAAACTCTAACTGCTTCTTAACCCCAAACAGCCAGAGGAACTAGTGGAGTGATTTCTACATCTTGTTTTCACACGGTTCTATAATTAGTGCACTGTTTGGTTGCACCTTTAGAAATGGGATCTGAAATAGTTATAGCAGTTGGTAATACAAGTGCAAGTGCACAAAGAGTTCTAGGAGAGATGGGTAGGGTGATACTGTTAAGTGTAGAGAGGTGTAGGTCTTTGGAACCTGGAGGTCCTTCACAGAGATCTGGCCCCGCTAGGTGCATGGGTTCAGGTGAGGGGGAGAGGACTCAGGCAGGGAGGGGGGAACCGCTTTTGGTGCCCCCAGTTGCCAGTCTTTCTCCTTTCCGCAGCCGCTGCCTGGGTTACTCGGGCTAGGCTGAGCCTACAGAAGACTGACAAGCTGGGGAGAGGTGGAGGGGAGCTTCTGGCAGTGATTTCTGGAGAGCAGATCTCTTCCCCAAACAGCGGTGTTACAGTTCTTAGGGTAGTAGTTCTCAGACAATGGAATAATTCCTGCACACCTTTAATTCTGAACAGGACACTTAAATACAGCTTCTTGGATGGGTCGGTGTCTGATAGCAGGTGCTTCCTATTGGTTTGGCCTGAGAGCTTGGGAAGACCTCATTTACATATGTGGGAGCATGGTCCTGTTTCTGTGATTGATCTGTCTTGAGCCTATGTGACCTGTGGTCTCATCCTCACCTGTGGAGGAGGGGTTTAGGGCATTTTCTTGAGCCTATGTGACCTGTGGTCATGTCCTTACCTGTGGAGGAGGGGCTTGAGGCATTGCCCTACATGAGTGGTCTGTCTCAAACCTCTCTACAGGAGTCTTTTAGGGGCACAGCCACATGAGGCCCTGAAATACTGGGAGACTGGAAATGTACCTACCTGGGAATTCGACTATCTCGACCAGGAATCAGGGTACCTTTCACTGCCTGCCGCCCCACAGAGAGGAGCATGGAGCGAGCTTCCTGACTCAGGTTAGCTGCTTATCCTCGACATAATCACCTCTGTTTTGAGAATAGTTGAGTCACCACCTGGAATGAGTCAGGAATTCTTATTGTTGCCCTAGAGTGGTCAACAGCCCTCATGAACCTCTCGAATCACGTATACAACTTAAATTTTACAATATTCTATTGTTTTTGCAGAATTTGTTTTATCCATTTTGTTTGTTTGTTTTTTATTGGATAGTTTATGGATTTATATTTCAAATGTGATCCCCTTTCCCATTTCTCTGCTTTCCCTTCCCCTGCTTCTATGAGAATGCTCTCTCTCCCACCCACCAACTCAACATCCTGGCATTCCCCTACACTGGGGAATCCAGCCTTCACAGGAAAAATGGTTGCTCCTCCTGTTAATGCCAGACAATGCCATCCTCTGCTACATGTGTGGCTAGAGCCGTGGATCTCTCCGTGTACACTCTTTGGGTGGTGGTTTACTCCCTGGGAGCTCTGGGGGTCTCATTGGTTGATATTGTTCTTCCTATGGGGTTGCAAGCCCCTTCAGCTCCTTTAGTCCTTTCTCTAACTCCTCCATGATGGTCCTCATGCCCAATTTGATGATTAGCAGCATCCTCATCTGTATCAGTAAGGCTCTAGCAGAACCTCTTAGGAGAGAGACATCCATATCAGGCACGTGTCAGCAAGTACTTCTTGGCATCAGCAATCGTGACTGGGTTTGATGGCTGCATAAGGGATGGATCCCCAGGGAGGGCAGTCTCTGGATGGCCTTTCCTTCTGTCTCTGCTCCACTCTTTGCCCCTGTATTTCCTCCCATGAGTATTTTGTTCCCCCTTCTAAGAAGAACTGAAGCATGCACGTTTTGATCTTCTTTCTTCTTGATCTTCATATGGTCTGTGAATTGTATCTTGGGTATTCTGGGGTTTGGGGCTAATATCCACTTATCAGTGAGTGCATACCATGTGTGTTCTTTTATGACTGGGTTACCTCACTCAGGATGATATTTTCTAGTTTCATCCATTTGCCTATAAATTTCATAAAGTCATTGTTTTTAATAGCTGAGTAGTACTCCATTGTGTAGATGTACCACATTTTCTGTATCCATTCCTCTGTTGAAGGGCATCTGGGTTCTTTCCAGCTTCTGGCTATTATAAATAAGGCTGCAATGAACATAGTAGAGCATGTGTTCTTGTTATATGTTGGAGCATCTTTTGGGCATATGCCTAGGAGTGGTATGATTGTTTTATTCTTAGTAATTAGAGACATACAAAACCATGCATAGGGGTAATAGCCCATAGTGCTGTTGATGCTGGTGAGGCTAATACAGGAGGGTACAAATTTGGAAGTAACACCATGCATTCAAAAATTAAACAATTATATAATAATAGTGATAATAGCATTAAAATAGTAGTATTAGATAATAGTAATAACAGTAGAAATAAAAATCCCAAGATGTCAATCCCAAGACTATATGTAAGTTATGAATGTTGAGTGATAAAAAATAACCTGTAGTATTGAAATTTGTTGTAGAGAATGACTAGCCCTGCTCAACCCTGATATTACACAAATTCAAGAAAAAATTGAGAAAAATTTAAAAGTCATTGCTTATTTTAACTGCATAGAATTCATGTCTGGAAAATAGATTTTGACCATGTACATACCCACGAATGAAAAACACCACAATATAAAACACAGAAGGCAATTAAATTTTAAGTACATTTGATAACTTTGTACATATATAGCTATTGAATAGGACTTAAAGTTAACAGAAAGGAAAAATAATTAGATTTACTGGGATTTTTTTTGTTTATTTACTAATCTCAAATAAACTCTAATGTTCTTTGCTTTTTTAAGATTCGCTTTGTTGTTCACAAAATTTGTCATATTGAAACAAGAATTAAAACAAGTATTACGTTTTCATCTTCATGTAATATGAATTATTATGTGAACTATTATAACTATATTAAATAATTAAGAAATTCAATTCTTCATAGAAATGTGGAGTAAATATAGAAAGGGAAATTTCTGGAGTGAAAGTTACATGTGGCTGTTGGACATTCATATTGTACATTGAACTAGAATGTGACTTTCAGATAAGAAATCAAGTACCATGCTCTGCCATGATATTTGGGGTTGGGCAGTGAGACAGACAGGATTTTTCAAGGAGAAAGGAAGGCAGAGGACACATACTAGTAGAAAGGGTGAGGACAGGTCAAGCGGTATAGGGTTACTCAAAGCAGACACAGGAAATGACCTCTTCCATTGACCAAATCTCTCTCCTAGGGAGTAGGTGGTGACAGAAAAAGCTGGTGAGCCTTCTCCTAGCTGCGTAAGGGCGTTACTCAGAGAAAATAAAGAGGGGGGTCCTAGAAGCAAATCAATAAAAGAAAATTGCTCATGTCACGCGGGTAATATCAGTTAGAGGGCTTGGGTGCTGGGCAGACGGCTCACTGTAGGAAAGCAAGCACTGGTTCTAAAAACAGACGGCATTTCTCAACTGAAATTCCTCTTCCCAGATAGCTCTGAATCTAGCTGACCAAAAGAAAATAAAACAAAAACAAAACCAACAAAACTAAAACAAACAAACAAACAAAGCAACAGGAACAAAACACACACATAAAAAGTTGGGCATGGCTGCTTATGCCCATGCCTCCAGCATTGGTGAGTGGAGACTGTTGCCCAGTGGCCTAGCACAAGCCTTGGGCCTCTGGTTCCATTAAGTTAGGGAGTTATAGAGGAAGACACCAGTCACCTGACCAGGCATCTACATGTGTACCTGCACACTCATTCATTAGTGTACATGGAACACATACATGCACACACATGCATATACATGCACACATAGGCACACATAAATGTATACATGCAAATATACATGTACACACACACACACATGCTTTTCATACTTCAACTATAATCAATATGACCATTGAAGAGTACCTAAGCCAAACAACTTTCTTAACGATATCCAGACTCTTCTATAACAGACTATGCTTTAGGCTCTCTTCAAAAGTTACAGACAGAAGTGACAGTTAAAATAAATTTTTCTCCAGCGACGTCAAGGATTCTCTAGAGCAGAGCTCAGTGGTGACTTTCCAATAAGGAGTAGCAGAACGCCGCAAAGTTGGCACCAGGAATGCTGTGAGGACTGCATTAGAAGTTGCAGAGGGGATTTAAAATTGGCTGAAAGCAATTCCCCACTTTGGAATTTGGCCAAGGTCTTAAGATTTACTATCCCCTCTCATCCTGGTACTTGTAAAGACCTCTATGGTCAGAGACCTTAATTTTATTATTCTTGTAAAATTCATGGAACTGGATAGCATTTTTAGACCCCCCACACACACCAAAAAAGATCACACACCCAACCCCCATGCACAACCCCTTTCTTTCTTTCTTGGTCATCGTGCTTCCAATATGGCTTTGATTGCTGCTGCTGTCAGTAGGATCCTTTCTCTGCCCCTGAAGGCCACTTTATTTATTGGTGCTATGTTTCCAAAAGATGCATTTTCCTCCACCGAAATGTTCAGCTGGCCACTTAATAGCATAGGCTGACATTTGGGTGACCACTCACGAGAGCAGCAGTTTCTGTAAACTCCATAGCTCCAGCATGTCAATGGGGAAGTACCTTGAGTAAAACTGATGCAGGATGACCTTGTTCTAAAAAGAAATAAGAGAAAATACAGCCAGGAGGACCCAGTACTGAGTCTCAGAACACGGAAAGCGGTAATGAGCAGTTGCACACAGATATACAGTTTTAAGCATCAAAAGCTATGGTATAGCTCAAACTTTAAATATGCATAGAGACAATATTGCAGGCTGTTTAAAAAGTGATTAGACACGCACCCAAATTCCAACAGTTAAATAGGCAAATGTGTGATCCAGCAATGAGCGAACACAGGAGAATAGAGCCACGGGTGTAGATCGTCCTCTTGTACAGCTTTGCTCAAAAGCAAGAAAAGGCAAAGGGACCAAGAACATCTTGTCATGTGTTATTGAAAGAAAAGGTTGGAATTTTCCCAATAAAATTTGGCAGAAACTGCAACATCGATTCACTTAACCAGTGTTAAAGTCAATACATAAAAATACATAATTTCCTTGACAATGTCATGTGACAAAAAATGGACATTTTAATCCTGAGGATTTATCTAAGGAAAAAAATTCATGCTGAAAAGAAATAGAATGAAACAAAAAAGAATATCAATCCAGGGGTGATTAAAAAGAACTTCTACAACACAACAGAAAAATGAATAACCTAATTAAATAATAATTAAGAGACATGAATAGAGATTCATTTGCAAAATATATGTACAGCCAATAGAGATGCTCACCATTCTCAATCACAGGAGAAATGTATATTAAATCCATGAGAGGAGAATGAATCACATCACACCCATTAGAGCGAATGCTCTGAGAAGAAGTGGAGGACAGGGAGGAAGGAAAGAAAGAGTGGCTGTTGAGCCAGCATAGAAAAATTAACTGAGACACTGAGACTGAAATGGGGAGTTTCTGTTTTGTGGATCTAGGATGCTAGTCCTATACGGTGAAAGAGTTCTGAACGTTGATTGTCTAAGAATATGAATATAATTTAAGAAACTTTAAAAATGGTGAAGAAAATCAATTTTCTGGAACGTGTGTTTTTAAAATTGCGATATGATACTGGCAGAAATATTTGTGTGTGTGTGTGTGTGTGTGTGTGTGTGTGTGTGTGTGTGTGTGTGTTTCCGGTTGGATTCCCAGCAAAACACACACACACACACACACACATGGGCTGTATATCTGAGTTCTCCTACTGGCCCTGGCCCAGTTCAGTCATTTGGAGACACTGTGTGACAGTATTGTTCAGGCACTAGAAATTATATACACTATAATAATTCCTACGTTAAAATAAAGCATCAAAGCTCTTGTGTGTATAACCATGTGGCCAATTACAAAAAAATGGAAAGAAGTGATGTGTGAAAATGTATGAGTGTATGCAGACTCTGTGGTGTTTTATGTCACTCCACAATAAAGTTTACTACAAAACAGATAAAATTGTCACCATATCTCTCAAAGACAGACTCCATAGCTTTTCTCTAATGGGGAAAGACTGAATATAGTCTCCCTTCCCATAGAAAGACAAGGAAGTAAGTAATTTGCTATATGTTTAAAAAGAAAAATCAACCTAGTGTTTCGCTTAGTGTAAAGACATCAATAAAGTAGAAGCTAAAAACTGAGCCACCAGCTTCAGAGAAGCCTAAGGCTACAAAACATGGTAATGTAATTTATTTTGTTTCTTCACCAGTTCTAATTTGTGATTCATTTTCACTACCATTATTAATGTTTTACCCTCCTCATTTGGTGTGTATGGTGAGTACTTTTCCCTTGTGAGTATGCCCTTTATTTGGTGTTATGAAATTTTGCTATTGGAATTTATTTTCAATGTTGCAAGCACATTAAAGTATGTGGTATATAGCCTTTGTAAGTAATTTTAAAAAGATATCAGTATTGGTTCTAGCATTATTTATTCAATAAGGGGCCACTTATTTCCTTTGCTAAGGAATGTTAATATATTTAAAATATATGGTAAGAACAACAAAAGGGTGTTCAATGTCTCTGAGAAGTTATTTACTGTGCTTCAACTTTGTATCTGTATAAAGGAAGTAAGGGGGCACTCATCTGTATCAATGTATGGTTATCAACAGTGCCCAGGTCTCTGTGACGATACCGTCCATGAAACATTGGTCGGGGGAGAGCCATGTCTGACATGTTTTAATGAAAGGTTTTGGTGTGAATCACAGAACTGGATAAGGAGAGAAAGAGGGAAAGAAATAGAAATATAGGCTTCTCGGAGGTGCAAGTTTATAGACAAAGTGGATGGAAAACCACCGGAAACCACAGGAAAGGAGAAACACCACTCAGCCCAGGTGTACTAAACCAGGCCTACTTAACAGTTGTGTTCCAAAATTTGAACTGATTAGTTATATAAGAGTGTGTGTGTGTGTGTGTGTGTGTGTGTGTGTGTGTGTGTGTGTAAGCTTATGCACGGATATGGAGGTGTTCATGTATATAGAAGCCAAAGAGAAGCACAGTATTGTTCCCCAGGTCCCGTGCACCACCACCATGGAGTAATTGTTTGCTTTCTGGTGTCTTGTTTTGTATTGTGTCATTTTGTAGATAAGGACTCTGAATGACTTAAAGCTAATTAAGCTAGGCTAGCTGGACACTGAGACCAGGAGTCCATCATGTTAGGCTCTATTTTAACATATGTTCTAGAGATCTAATCGGGCCCCTCATGTTGGCTGTTTGTAAACATTTCACTGATTGGGCCTCCGCTCATCCCCGATTGTGAGTTCAGAAATAATTTTTCTGACTTCTCAAAGTCTTGATGTTTAAGGACAACCCACAGGGCTTAATACCTTCATTCTAAATGCCAGTTACTGTGAGGATGCGAGGAACAATAAACATCTCCCATCATGTCTGACAATTTGGACAGAAGGTGGAACTCTTCGTCCCACCCCCCAGACAGCACAATTCTGTGACAGTACTGGTCCTTTCCCCCAGGGAACCACAGGAGATTTAATGGAGTCATGGATGGTAGTAATTTTATTCTCCACAATTTTTCACACAGTTATGTACTTGTGATAGGCTGTTGACAAAACTTGCATTGATCAGCAGAGGCACTCAATAAACACATTTCAATTGATCAGTGTTGCAGAGGGAAACGTATGACCTTAAAATGCTTCCTTGATTTATTGTCAGAGCACAGAGGTAGCTTATGTATGAATATTTAGGCTGGAGAGGTCTCTCCCTGGAACTGTAATAATTACAGTCTTCTCGATGTTCCTGAAGATCAGTCTGACTTACAAAACAAACCAGTTCCTCTGAGCAGTGATGGGAGACAGCTCTGCAGCAGGAGTTACTACTCTCACTGTGAGGTGAGGCTGCTGTTGAATGCTGAGACTTTCTCTCAAAGGACGCAGAGAAAATGGAGGATTAGAGCCGATGCCGGGGAATCTGTACCAGGCTCTTCACCAGGTGGCTTTGTGCATCTGTCACAAAGACTCACACAGCCCTGTGCTCCTCACTCCCTTGACTGTTCATAGCTATGACATACAGAACTACCCGGTGTCCTTGCATCACCAGGATTCAGAATATTTAGCTCTGAGCCCCCACCAAGTTATTGCATGGAGAACTAATTAAGCACCTTGCTTGATTTCCCATAGAGAAAGACATGAAAAGACAACTTTATTAAAATTGCTGTAGTCATCGTTCTTTATCATGGCCTTTCTACCAAAGCCTTTCATACCCCATTTATATCAATGAGTCAACATCTTTTGCAAGGCTTTATTCTCGGAGACTCACACAAGTCAGAGTTTAGGGGAGAACTTCGGAATATAAAATATGTAGGTGAAATTGTCTTGTTTGTGAAGTCATTAAACGAACGTGGCATCTTGGAAGGAAAACTGCCAGCACTGTTCCTAAGATCATTGACAGCAGTGATCTGATGAGGACACGCTTTCTGTGATTTGATTTGTCAGCACAACCCAGCTGAAGCAGGAAGCCAATAGCTTGTCTCCTCTGAAGCCCTGATGTGTTGGGTAATATTAAATCACTGCCTGTCGTTTTCATTCTATTGGCATGTCTTTATGGAGCAGGGGCAACGGTAATTCAAGAACTGACTGACAGCATCACACAGGGATGCAGAGAGCATGCAATATTGTGCACATGTGCATACTGTCTGCCACACTTATGCCTGTGACCAATCAACACTTTTCACCTATGTACAGATTATTATTTAAAAAAGTCATTGATGTGATGTCTCTAAACAAGACGTACTCTCAGCTCTTGGTAAATTTTGGGACTATTATCGGAGTTAAGATCACACAAATAAATCCCAAAGAAGGAAGATAGAGGTCATAGCAAAAGCCCAAAGTTTAGCAAAGTGGTGTGTGTGTGCGTGCGCACATGTATGCATGTGCGCACGCACGTGCACTCACGTATGGGCATATGCGTTTTGTTCTGTTTTATCATGCCAATTGATCCCACATGGTATGTTGTATCCATGTTTACTCCATGGTTTCAGTCTTAACTATTTTCTGTTACCACACCAAACTCTGAATCCTTGATGAATCTTCCTCAATTAATGATAGCCAAAATATGCAGACCTCTCTGTATCAATCCCATCTCTCCTGTGACTGGAAGGATAAACATACTATTTTGTTGATGTTACTTACCTTGGCATCCGTACAGCTAAATTTCTAAGGCAGAGAGAGAAGTGTTTACTTTGTTGTCTGTACTGAAGCTCATGACTTCTGACTTATGAACACCTCGTACAGAGGCTAAGGAAGAGAAAACAGCATCTGAGAGTGAAATGTGTGGCCCATTACTCTGTGTCTTAAAGGTCAGGTTGCAAGCAACCTGCTCTTAGATGTAAATTGCACAATGACTGAAAATAAACATTCTGATGAGATTAACTGGACAAAGTGACTATTATAACCTCGATGTTTGTTTATGTCAGAACAAACAGCACAGTGCCTGAGGTTTAAGAGATAAAATTAATTCGAGACAAGAGAATAGGAAGAGTGAGTTGTAAGTATGGAAAATGACAAATAAGGTGTGGTTATACAGTGTGTCAAGTCAGAAAAAACAGCTGAATGTGTAAGGGAATCCGAAGTCCTCGTGAAAAGCTGCTCCCTTAAGATGTTTTGCCATTCAGAATTTTTTATCTCATTTGCTTCCTCTCCGATTTTGTTTCGGTTTTCATTGTGTTTCAAATCTTCATCTACCATTCTTACAGACCACACACACACACACACACACACACACACACACACACACACACACATGCCTGGATGCAAAAACCTTAAGTCATATTCAAGCATTTTAGACTCTATAGCTACAGAGAAAGTAGGGAAACTGTCAACGTTAAACAGTACCGTTCTGTGTGTTTTCTTGTACATGTTGTGATGTATATTCTTGTATATGTTGTGATGGTTTGTATATGCTCAGCCCAGGTAGTGGCACTCTTAGAATGTGTGACCCTGTTGGAGTAGGTGTGGCCTTGTGTCACGGTGGGTGCCGGCTTTAAGATCCATATTATAGCTGCCTAGAAGCCAGCATTCTGCTAGCAGCCCTCAGATGGAGATGTAGAACTCTCAACTCCTCCTGTGCCATGCCTGCCTGGTTCCCTCTTTGATGATAATGGACTGAACCTGTAAGCCAACCCCAATTAAATGCTGTCCTTATAAGACTTGCCTTGTTCATGTTGCTTGTCCACAACAGTAAAACCCTAACTCTCACTATGTGTGTAAACACACAAATACACACTTGAAGTATGTCTTTGCCCTCCTGTTTAAGTTTTCCTGGAATCTTTAGCTATGAATGTGGGCTTGAGCTCCCCACTTAGGCTACAGCTGAATCCTTCTTATCCTTCCTACGTAGCGCACGCCATGTGTTAATAATGCGCACAGCCCAGAACTCGGTTTGAGTAGCAAAGACTACTCAGAGTCAGATCCAATGGTGAATACCACCAATAATTAATTAAATCAATAGAATGGTATAAATCTTTAATCGGAGTGACTCAAGAATTAGTGGTGTAAGTTCCTCTGGGTAGCAAATGTCACTACAGATTCAGAGTTACAGAGTCCATGTGTAAATGTCTGTTCTGTAACAACCAGCCAGCTGGAAGATGGTTAGCCTAACATCAGCTCTTATCTAGTTGAAGACCTCAAGTTAAAAAACTAAGCAATGGGCAACTTAGATCTTGTAGGTGCTAGATAGGTATTATTATACTTTCTGTTTTTGTTATGACCATGCGCTAACTTAATAATATCATGGTTATTATTATTCTTTTATTTTCTGAGACTAAGTCTTACTGTGAGCCTGGAACTGACTATGTAGATCAGGCTAGCCTTGAGCTCATAGAAATCTATCTGCCTTTGCCTCTGCCTCCTGATTGATAGGATCAAAGCTCTTTACACTCAGCCATACAATAGCTTGTTAATAATGGAGGATGAGAGTCCCATGCTTGTGGATTTTAAAGAGCACCCTTAACGTAGTAAATATTTTTAAAATATTTGAAAAATATTTGTCCTTTGAATTCCTTGAACATTATCCATTATTCATACCATGTATTTTCCTGTAAGCTTTGTACACAAGTCTATCTGTATTAACTTCCCTGTGGACCAGCAACATGGTTGTTCTGACTATACACAATGAATGATACCTAGGTTTGGTCCTACATAACCACAAAAATAATAAATAAAACTCACTCAATAGGACACAGTTTTTCTGTCTTCAAGATAAGGGAATGAAGTCATATCTAAGGGATAGTCTAGGAGTTTGCAAGTCAGAACACTAGAAATTTTCTTGTTTACTCAAATTTACAGGAAACAATAATAAATGGAAGAGGCAGTTAGAGTGGTTGAAGAATGGATTCATTCTTTAGAATTTTCTCTGTTCCTCATGTTCAGAAGGGAAATGTACCCTCTGCAGACAATTGTTCTACACTTAAAAACTTAGCTTTTCTTTATGCTTGCTTTGCAACTTGAGTTATTGTTGACTCAAACAAAGACAACCTTCTTCTCCTAGCCACTCTTTGTTTGGCCTATCTATTTTAACCACTTGCTGAGAACTTCCCCAGTGCCAGCTGCCTTGGTACTCTGGGTGCTCTGCATAATAAGGCACGACTCTAGTCAAGTTGTTCACAGCCTAGGGACAGGCAGAAAAAAGATCGGCAGTGCAGAACAACAACACAAAGATAAATCTGATAATTAATTACAGTATAGGCAGACAGAAGGTATTTATAGAGTTATTAATTCTGACTGAAGGAAGTAATGCTCAAAATGTCTGTGTATGAGAATTGTAACTTTTCATATAACTTTTTCAGGACGAAAGCATTCTTAAAAGTAATCTTGGAGCTGGGTGGCAGTGGTGCACATACCTTTAAACCCAGCACATGGGAGGCAGAGGCAGGCAGATATCTGTGAGTTTGAGGACAGACTTGTCTACAGATCTAGTTCCAGGACAGTCAAAGCTGAAACCCTGTCTTTAAAAACAAACAAATGGGCGGGAGAGATGGCTCAGTGGTTAAGAGTACTCACTGTTTTTCCAGAGGTCCTGAGTTCAAATCCCAGTAACCACATGGTGGCTCACAACCGTCTGTAATGAGCTCTGATGCCCTCTTCTGATGTGTTGGAAGACAG
Source organism: Rattus norvegicus (assembly GCF_021556685.1). NCBI lineage: Eukaryota > Metazoa > Chordata > Mammalia > Rodentia > Muridae > Rattus > Rattus norvegicus. Next base: position 87,940,543 of record NC_141544.1, read on the forward strand.
CTTCAGTGTACTTATATATAATAGTAAGTAAAAATATCTTTTAAAAACAAAGAAAAAATAAAAAAGTAGTATTTGAGAAGAAAATAAATTGAAGTGCTAAAATGTTACTCATGAAAAGTTTAATCACCAAATGCTTGATCTCACTTACTTTGAGGGAAAGAAGAGTCAAACAGGACCAGGATTTAGATCTGAACTGCTCTGTTCACTTCTTCCACCTACTCAGTATAGGTGATAAACAATGGTTTATCACGTGACTTCTCTATGCCCAGGACTGCTCTAGTAGAAAATGAGAAAATAATTAAGTGGGCAAACATCTTTGCTATGTCTTGGGGGAAACAGTTGATCCTAAGAAAAGGATGAGAAGTATATACAATGAGCATAGAGTCACCTCATAATATCAGGAAGTAAAAATAATTAGTGAAGAAATGTTGAATAACAGGAGTGACTTCTCAAGCTCCCAGTGGCCAAAGTGGAAACAATTTGTGTGACCTAATAAACTGGAATTGAGTTGAAAATTTATGAATAATACATATCTATGTTCTCATGGTAAATGATGGGTGAATAAATAAATTGCTGAGGAGAAACAAATTTTCTTTGCAGAACAATTCTTAATATCTCAAATAGATTTCAGGGCACTTTTCCCTTAATAAGCTAGGTCTCTCTTGTTTGTTTTCCTTATTTTACATTCCTGAGTGTTTTGCCTGCATGTATGTATGTGTACCTAATTAAACATGGAGGCCAGAAGAGGGCATCAGATCCCTGGAACTAGAATTGTAGACAGTTATGAGCTACCATGGGAGTGCTGGGCACCAAGCCTGGATCTTCTACAAGAGCAGCAAGTGTTCTTACCTGCTAAGTCTTCTCTCCAGTCTCAATTTAGAACTTCTTCAATGTGTGTTTTGCATAGTGACTTCCTTCCAATAAATCATTAAAATGGGGGAGGGGTGGCGGGCAGATCGGGAAAGAATAGAGAATCTGAGTTCATATTACAAAACAGAAGTTAGGCTCAGTGCAGTCCACCAGGAGGTGGAGGTGGGCAATAGTGCAGGGCTTTCTGGATAGCCAGCCTTGCCTATTGGCGAGCTTCAAGACAGTGAAAAATCCTGTCTTCTTTCCTCTACACAAATGTGTACCTGCATACACATCAATATTCACACATAATACACACACAAACACACACATACACACACACATACACACACACATACACACACACACACAGAGAGAGAGAGAGAGAGAGAGAGAGAGAGAGAGAGAGAGAGAGAGAGAGAGATTGGAAAGTAAAGCAATGTAACATTAGAGAAAACTGACAAATACCAGGTCAGACAAATGACGAAGGTGAAAGTCACTGTCATAATTCATGTGTGCACATTTGGCATGCTGTTACAAAGATGGCTCATTACCTCTGAGCATTCCTCCAAAACCTATAACCCTATTCTAATCATGAGAAAAAATGCCAGAAAATTTTCAGTCACAGAGCATCCTGCAACATCTTTGATCGGTGCATGATAAAAGTGTCAATGGAATCATAACAGGACAACTTCAGAAATCCTAGTTGAGAACATCTCAAAGTAGACACCACTGCATAATACAATGTCATGTTCTCAACAGAGTAAGAAGAGGAAGAAACTCATACTTCTCTCTGAAACTCCATATCCAGGCTGTAGCCATCTGCCTGTTCCCAGAGCATCCTTTTCTTCCAATCTCCCATAGAGAAACAGCCTATTAAACTTTGACCTCTAATGGACTTTCCAGTCAAGAGCTCCAAACATTCCCATAACCTTCTAAAACCAAATAAAACAAAGAAACAAAAAACAACAACAAAAGAAAAAAACCATAGATAGGTCTGTCCAAGAACAGCTGATTTCCTGGTACTGCCTTGGATTGGGCTGGAGACAATGGGCAAATCTGTAGCAGGTTTTCTCGGTTGATGATTGCTGTGAACAGGCCCAGCTCACTGTTGGTGAGGTCACCCCTGGGAAGATGGTCTTGGATTATATAAGAAGAAGGCAGCTTATTGGTTAACTCCCTATTGCTTTCTTTCTTATTTAATCCGGGACTACCCTCCCAGAGGTGACTCCACCAACAGTGAGGTAAGCCCTCCCACATCAATCATCAATCAAGAAAACCTGCTACAGACTTGCCTACCTCACGTAGTCCAATCTCATGGACTCAATTATTCAACAGGAACCTTCCTCTTCACGGATGTCTCAAGTGTGTGTCAAGTTGATATAAAAGAAAAAAACAAAACAAACAAAAATAAACCAAATTAACCAACACAGGTAACTGGGGAATAGCTGGGTACCAAAACAATACAAAACAAAACAAAACAAAAACAGGAACTCTCAATACTGTACTTTCAATTTTTCTAAATACATAAAGTTGTTGTAACAAAGTCTACTTATTGAATTTCACCAATTAATGAAGCTTAGCAAATTGTGTAAAATAAACTATAAACTACTAGAATTAAAAATCTGTTGAGAACAGAACAGAGAAAAGGATTCTGAGTTTAGTAGAATTGCCCATGACGTGCTTGAAAACATTTATTGCTCCCAGCAGCCTAACTGGTCTCCGGGTTACTCCATGTTGTATACTCATGGTTGAAGAGTTGGTGTTAGGAACTGCAGATAGGAGAGAGCATGCGTGTTATTCTCTTTAGTTCTGAGTTATCTATCCCACTGAATTCAATATTTCGAGGCTTGCCCATTACCTGAAATTTCGTGATTTCGCCTTTCTTTCTATCTGACTAGTATTCTACAGTGTATATGCATGACAGTTTTAAAACTCATCTGTCAGTTGAAGGGCATTTCAATTGTAATGAGATATGGGCACCTAGACTTCTTTTGTTAGTTCTGTGTCTGGTGTGGATGAAGCAGCTTGGAGCCAGCACAGGATGCATGGATAAAGCCTAAAGATTGAACGTAGCTCAGCTACAAGAAGGTCAGATGGGCACACGGAACTGGGGTGACACACAGAGTATGCGCACAGTCTAATCCTAAAGTTTGGAAGTACAAATGGGTTTTAGGGAGTGTGCGGGGCAGAGTTAGGTAAACTCACCTGCTGGACCCTTGCAAATGACGTTCAGGATTTCGTGAACAGAGAGGTTGGCGGTGGCATAGAAATGTGCTGTTAGTTAAGGGTATACAGGCAGGGTCCTGAAGGAAGCTTAAGTGTTGGGTGATTACATATGTAGGAATGGCCAGGCTAGGGCAGGGCACTGGATGTGAGACCTGGGGCTTGGTGAGGGTATGTAGAGGGTAGGATCAGGCTCATTGTCTGGGCTAGCCCCTAATGAGCTTTGTACAAGATCTGGGTGTGCAATTTGGTTAAATCAAAAATATTTAAAGGAAGAGTGGCAGTGTATCATACAGCTGGCCAGAAAAGTGGCTACAAAAAAAAAAGGAAGCTTTAAAGTATCAAAGTATGGTTAAAACAAAACAAAACAAAACAACTGTGCTGTTTGAGAAAGAGCAAAACCAAATAATTTGATGTAGAAAGAATTTCAGTGGCTTTTCATTTACTCTTGTAGCTAAAATCCAAATGTTGGCCAGAATGGCCTCATCTCCTTGCCTTACAAATTCCAGTTGTAACTTTCTAAGTGTTGTAGGGAGCATTTTGGCTTTGCTTCTCTTTACTGCGCATGACCTCATCTTCTTTATGTGGCTGGTGCCCTCTTGATCTTTATATATAATCCTTAGAAAGCCTTTCATTCTGTACCACACTTCAAATAAGTGTTCTCCTTTGTTGTAGTTCTGTCTCAGTAACATGTTAATTTGTCACGGTTGGTCCTTCTGGTGCTTTTGTTATTTGTCTCCCCTTCCATCTAAATTATAAGTTCTATGAAACCAGACGACAAATCTGTTCCATTCAATCATTTATTCCAATGGCATAGGCAAAAAAACTTTAAATATGGTTAGTGCTCAATAAATACTCAACTGCTATATTCGTGACATTTTTTTATTTTATCAATATACACTTTATGTAAGTCCTTCGGTTCAGTCTTATGCCTTTACTCTGAGTACACAGATGAACACTAGCAAGGTTTTAATCTGCAGTGACTGCTTTGAAGCTACTCTCAGGCAAAAACCCGTGCAGCGGGTACCTAGTCTGCCCAAGTGGAGTAAAAATAGGCAGTGCTTAGCAACCAGCATTTTGGACTGAGCTTTCTCCTCTGAGAATGTCAGAGTAATGTTAGGGCTCAAATAGTGAAAGGATTTAGGAACTGGTAAGTGTATTAAACAATTAGAGAAAAGTGCTTTTGAGAAAAGGTTCCAAGCACTTGCTCTAGAAAGAGCAGGAACACGGCACGCCAATGATGAAGGAGTCCCTTTACAGGAAGCCTTGTGTATCCCAAATTAGGTAGATGACATAACTACCCAGGGCTAATTGCATACAAATCTTCCTTTCCCCTCTAGTTTAGCTTGATTCATTGCTCTTATTACTCCACTTTACTAGCTCTGGAAAAAAGCTAAAACCAAAGTGGACAGTGTTTCACTCATTAGTCTAAGGATTTGGTTTAATTTTTAATTCTCTCCTGCCAACTTTTATATCCAGAGCTCAGGTTTGATTTTGCTACTACATATTTGGACAGATTTGGACAAGACATTTTTGTGTTCAAATCCACTTTTCCTCAACCCTCAAGGAAGGGATTTAGCTCATTTCATTAGGTTTTCAAGTAAGAGATTCTGGGAAGAATAACAAGTTGTGTAGCTACAGGATGAAAAACCACACAATTCTTTCTGGAGTAGAAGCCAAATCCTATGGTTTAGCAGAGCTAAGAGAAAGCTGAGTCTTCACTTTCATTTATCGTTTAAGACAAGTTCCTAAAATTTTACAGCTCTTTTCAGAGGGGAGAAGGGTTACTATTTCTTCAACAAGAAGTTATGGGTGTTACTCGCCTCTGATGATTTTTCTTGGTGAAGCTGAAACCCTTATTGAATTTTCATTAAGATCCGTGTGCAGAGGGACTTGTTTCTTACCCTTGCTTCCTTGTAATGGTGCTCAACGACCAGCGATGGAGCTTGTCTATAGAGCACACCAAGTCGCATACATTTATGTTGAAAGAAAAGCAAGTGGATGAGTGAGAAGTAAATCGCTGAAGATGTTAGCTACGAAACATCTCCTCTGCGATTCCGTTTCTTCAGTTTCCAAATGTGCGTGTCAGTGTCTCCTGCGGTATTTATATACAGCCATGGAATATATGAAGTGAGCCATAGAAGCTAGAAGCCGAAAATAGCATCACAGAGTTAAACATGAGCTTTGATATACATAGTCTTCAGATAAAGCTATCCCCAAAAGACTAGCAATAATGAATGGCAATGTAATCTAAAACATCGAATTGGTATTCTCTCTGCCCCCGGTGTGATAAGCACTTTCCTGCTCTTAGAACTTGAGCGATTTTTCAGAATCGGAGACGCTGAATTTGAATCTTACTGTCAGACTCCAGTCATTTCTGTAGGTGGCCACACTTGGAAGCAGCCTGAAAAATCATTCAGTGTGTGTCCTGTTTTGTGGAAGAAAGCTGTGAGGGGCGAAATAGCCTTTACGAAATGAGTTCATGGACGCAGAACACCAGTCTCTGTCTGACTCCCCATCTATCTTTTCTCTATTGACAAAGAAGTATTTGTTAAGTTTACACAGCCTCCGTCTTTATTATTTTGGAAAAGGTAAATGTTAGTTACATACAACGACCTAAGGACGAGTCAAAAGGAAAAGCAATCACAATGCCCTTAAGTCAAAACACATTATTTCCTGAACGTCTCCTGCCATGCATTGCAAACTTTAAGTATTTTCAAATATATAAAAATCTACTGGACGTATACAATATGAATATTTAATATTTTTGCCGCTACAGGTTTGTCATGGGGAAATCCAATTCAGTAGGCCAGGTACTTTGTCCCCAAAACGTCAACTAAAGAGATAATGGTAGTAAAAATAGGGCCAGACTTCTGTTTGGTGCATCCACACTGGGTAGAAAAGCAATACTCTAGTGATTGCATGTCTGTTCCTCTGGAAGATTCACCGCAGCCTTAGTGTGGGGTCAGGCTGACAAAGTCTATGGTTTTGGTCAGGCTGCGGCCTGATTGGTGGTATTTGGTTCTGCAGGTCCTGGAGATGCTTTAGTCGCTGTGGGGCAATTTGGTTCCAATACAAAATGCTTGCTCCTGACAAGTGGACAATCCCGTCATGAAATGATCCTACTTGCAAGACTTAGTAGTCCTTCAAAGGCGGACATCTATCTGACTCCTAACTTGGCATCTTAAGTATCGAGTTGGGAGGATTGTCAGCTTTAGATGAACAGTTTTAAATGACTAGCGTGTCCATGTGCGAAGAAGAGTCTAGAATCTGATTCATAGTTCTAAGGCAGTAAAGGAGACAAACAGCACAAGTGAAGATGGCAGGCTTTCGGTGTGCAGTTGCCCAGAGTGTCTATAGGCCCAGGAAAGAATCATTACCTTTTAGGAAAAGCACCCTCTAAATTTTTGTTATGATTTGGTCCTTTTAGCATCTTTCAGTCAAATCATCCAATAAAACTTCATTTTGACTCTTCCCAGTGCACCTGTATATATTCCACACCAACTGCAGATATAGCTGAAATTATATTCACCCTAGGTGCAGTGAAATTCCAGCTACTATCAGTCAGAATGTTGCCTCAGGTTAAATTAAATTCTGTCTTATTCTTCTAGGTACCTCTCTACAGATCTTTTTCAGTCACATCTGAGGTTCACTTGGCCTTGTGTTCTCAAACCTATGAACACAGGAAGGTTAAACTGGTCCGTAAGGAGATAAGAATAAGGTTTTCCAGGGATAAACGGTTCTGTACCCTGTTGTGATAGCTCATCTTGGTTGGCAACCAGACACACGTAGAGAGAACCACAAGGGAAGAATTGACAGAGCAGACCAGTCAGTGTCCACATCTGTGAGGCATTCTTTGAAAAGCTGCTAATTGATCCATGTGCCTAGCTCCCTGTGGTGGGTGTCATCTCTAGTCTGACCGGACTAGGCTCGCTAAGAAGTATAGCTGAGTGGAAGCCAGTAGGTACACTTCCTCTGTGGTCTCTGCTTTAGGTCCTGCTTCTAGGTCCCTGTCCTAATGTTGCTCAGTAATGTACTGTGGAATTTTAAAGCAAATGCACTCCTTCTCCCTCAAGTTAGTTTTGCTCAGAGTTTTATCTCAGCAATAGAGAAGCAAGGTAATAAACGTGCTATGTAGAGTAGGCTAGACATTTGAACTGGCACAGCTAACATGGGGCTAGGCTTGAGCCATGTCTCTAGGCACTGATGACAAGTTCAATGGAGAAAAAACCCCAAGTTGGCAAGCAAGAACTCTTCAGAGACTCACAACCAAGCCCCAACATTCTGCTGAGAGATTATTTGACAACTTTCTTTTGAATAGACATTCTAATCTTTGAATATAAAAAAAAAATCAAAGTCTAAAATTTCAGACCCCGACTAGTTTAGTGGGACATATAAACTAACTGCTAGATTTCTTTCATTGTTGATTTAAAACTGGGAATAACTTTGGAGTCATGGCTCATGTTCTGTAGCTTGCCTAAGAGATCTGAAAATAGGATTCACTGACAGAGAATGTCATCTGCTGTGTTAGGGATTAAAACAAAAGCCAGATGGGCCCCAAAGACAGAAGCAATGGGGCAGATGGGAAATGCCTACCACAGGCTAAATAAAATGCAGCATGAGACACTGGCTTGAATTTTACTATTTTCAACCAAAAGGATGTTGGAAAACCAGGTGATTATCTATACAGTATGGCATTGAGGCTACTGGAAATGTCCTGAATGGCTCTTCCTCTGATTAAATTCTAAACTCTAAAAAAATACGTCTGCCATTATCCATTTGATAATATGTTTTCACAGAGAGATATACACAGGACTCTCTGAGAGCATTGGAGCCAGGGTTATACAGTTAAGGGGTATTAGAAGCTGTTAAGCATTGTTAGATGTTGTGGAATGATGGTTTCGTGTTGATCTACTTTTAAGACTATTGTAAGCACCCTATAATTTTGTTGTAGTTGTTTTTCTGTGAATGGATGACCCTAAAGAGAAAGCTATTCAAGCCTTTGTATGGCAGCAGATAAAGCCTCCCTCATGCCTGGCAGCTTGGAGTGGGATACTGTGAGCACAACGCCTCTTCTCTGACAACAGGCCAGACTTCTCTCATGCCAACCTGCTGTTTTGGGGTGCTTTGCAATCTCTCCGAGAGCATTGTATCTCTAAGGTCCACTACACCTGAAGCTCATGTTCCAGGAAGGCTAGCCCTAGTCCTTTCTGTTCCAAACAACCTGTGTCATCCTGCTAAAGCATCGTCCTAAGCAAGGCATGGCTTAGTGAAATTCCTGTGAACCTACAACTGTTTAACTCAATATAAGATGAGTACTGATTGAACAGAAGCTCTGTTTTGGTTGGAATAAGCACAGTCTTTGAATGCCACACCCATGCCACAGTCCTATCCTTACTGTACAGCCAGGCTACTCGACTTTCTGTCTGCCCTCTGGAACATTAAGGTTGATTAAAGACATTGGTTCTTTTCATAGTTACTATAATTCTTTAATACACACACACACACACACACACACACGTGTGTGTGCTGTGGGGATGAAGTTAGGGGAACAAGAGGTGAAAGGTGGAATTATCCAGAAAAGGGAACTCGAGTGGCAGAAGAGGGTGGTGAATACATGTCTAGCCCAGTTCACGGAAGCTGTCAAGCCTTGAGGTGTCAAAAGTAGTACCACTAACTACTGTAAAGGCCCAGTGTGCTGGCTCTGATTACTACTGTCACCTAAGCCTGAGGATGACACCAGATGTTGAGGACTGGCCTCTGGCAATACGAGTTAGGAGCAGTCAGTTTAGCCCTGGGACCTAGACATATAGATCTCTGGCTTCTGAGGCTCCTGTTCATTAATTGCCAGTTTTCAGAGCCTGTATTCTATTAACCGAGCACAAAAATAGCTCGCCCTCAGGGACCTAGTACCTACACAAGAAGTACCTTGTCTACTCTAGATTTCAATCCGCATGAAGCAAAAAGATGCTACCACCAGAAAACACTGAAAAATTACCAACTGTCCAGAGAGGAGGAAGCTGGAAGGGTGGCGAGGTGGAGAACACCACTTGTTGCTCTTGCAAAGGAACCTGACGTCAGTTCCTAGTACCAGTACCGCGTGGCAGAACACACACTCCTGTGACTCCAGGTTCAGAGGACCTTATGCCCTCTTCAGGCTCCAGTACATACTTCATGCATGTACATAAACATAGACAAAACGGGCATGCCCACAAAATAAAAATAAATGCCTTAAAAATGCATCTGCTCCATTAATAAGAACAAGGTAAATCCACAGAGGATTAAAGTGCCCATTTAGACACTGTCAGCCTCAGTATCCCTGTCTCTCATTTATAGAAGGGGATACTGATCTCAGAAAGGCAATGGCTCTCCCCAGACAGCACGCTGAAAGTTAGGGAGGGAACCAGGTGTACGATTTAATCAAGTGAAAAAAACGATCTGAGAGCTAAGTGGAAATTTCATGGCTAAATACGATTCTTCTTTGCAAAATGGAGTATAATGCCTCCCGAAATTGCCCCACATCCACAGCCATGTCTATTTTACGCAGTATTTACAGCCTCAGATACAGTGGGAAGCGGTGACTCTCCATTTCCATCTGCAGTACTAGGCTACCCTGATATCTCTGCACTCCTCCTTCCCTATGACTTCTTATTTTTCTATTTTGGAGAACCTGGCTGCAGAAGCAGAGAAGTGTGGGTCCCCCTTCTTTCCTTCAGAGCTCCGCACCACCATGCGCAGACGCACAGTTTTCTCTTGAATCAGTTTGTCAAACCTTTTGTTGTTTACCCTCTAGAGTTACAAATAAGCCTGGTCTTGCCAACATCAACTAGGTCACAGCCTTGTTTACAGAGCAGTGGTGGCTTTCTGTGATTATAACGCAAGGGAAGAATGGAGCACCGCCTGGTCTACCAAGTGCTCCCATTTTGCTTAAGTCATTAATGTTCCAGCCTTCGGTTCAGGGTTTCTGCCACGGCTTTTATCTGCTAAACTAATGTTACATTAAAGTGATAAATGATGCTATAAAAATGAGGAACCCCGGCTGAGGGATTAATGTGAGGTACCCTTTAAAGGGGATTTAGATTATTATGTGTTTTAAATGTATTTGTTAAAAGATTCCTTGAGCACTGTGGTAACACACCAGTGTTAAACCCCTGCATTCTGATGTTGTCTGTTTAAACAATGTCAGATCATCTCTCCCTACACAGCCAAGGAAGATAAATCTTCTCATTAAATGAGGCTCCTTTGGTACCATCCACATAGAAGCTCGTGGTGGGCAGATGATTAAGCTGCTCCTCTGAGCTCATTACCATTCGTTTAAACACTGCCTTTCCCTTTCTAATACCTTCCTTTCCTGTAGCCTTCACAAGACATGCCCTGTTTTTCCACACCAAAATTTCTGAAGCCCTGGTTTGGTGGTCTAACATGTACAAATGTGATTTGGCAGAGAACAGAACCTTCATTTCTAAGGATGGTGCTACTGAATCTCCTCTTTAAAAATCATTACTTAAACCAATTATTGGTCAGCTGAACCAGACCACTTATAAAGTAATTAAGAAAAATGTCAGTTTCCCAGTTTTATCACAGGTATATACAATGTTTCACTTTTCTGAGAACTTTTTAGAGCACACTCTTTCTTGGAGTCATTGCATCATGAGATAAATGTGCTAATTCTTGGAGATGATTGCATGCCTACTCTCTAGAATACTGCTATTAAATTATTCCTTCCTATTACCTATAAAGGGAAGAGGTTTTCTTCGTCATGTCTTTAATCCTCTGTCATTTATTTTCCTAAGACTTGGAAGCACTTATGATAACGGATGGTGTCAGGAGAAGAAGCTTTGCAGCAGAGAAAAGGTTTAATTACTCTGCAGTGCTATCAGGATATCAATTAGAGTTTGCAGGAGTTCCATTCCTATTTCTTAAACAGTGTACTTCTGTTTTGAGTTAAAGCAATTAGAAAGCTGTGCGGATCAGCTCTTACAGGCTACCTCCAAAGGTGCATCTGAGCCCAGTTACTCTGCTGATCTTTTGCAAAGCAGTTGATTCAGGCTGATTCGAAGAAATCAACTGTTGCGTTATGTCAAGGCAAGGTGCCTCAGAGAATGCTTTTCTCATTGTTTGCCTCACAATCTTAATTGGAGAATAAAAGTCTCGAACTTAGGAAGTCTCCTTACGTCTGTTTACTTTGCTCTTTGCAGAGGCCTGATTCGCAATCTTGCTGACGCTGTATCTTTTTGCATGTTTGGGGATGCAGAAAAAATGTTTTACCCTTAATGAGCAACCGTTACAGTTCCACATGTCTGACTGTGGCCCTATATTTAAAACCATTTCTATTACACTTCTATTTCCTTCTGCTTGCCCATTCTCTACCTTAACATTCGACACCTCTTTAATTGCCTAAGTGATTTCTCAGGATTAAGACCTAATTTCTCATACCATCAGTTCTTGTTTCAGCTAACCCCATATCTGTCTCGTGCAGTAGGCATTTTTAGAGGTCTTTTTGAGCTGGCGTTGGATAGTTAATGGATTTGTGGGTCACATGCACTAATCTTCATATTGATCTCTAGAACTGTGTTTAATTGCCCTGGAATAAGGAAGCCATAGACACAACATTTCTATTCGGAATATTTTAGCAGAAAGTAAGTCTGGTCTCTGTTCTATTGCTGTATTGGATTATATACAGATGATACATAGTGTCTCAACACCCTTCATTAAAACAGTACGTGTCACAATTTCACTAAATGTCCACAGGTATGCTGATTGATAATCCTTGAAGAAATCAAGCGAAAGGGAGACTCCTGGTTCCCTGCACAATCTGCGGAGTTGGGATCTCTGTGCCTTTCTCACAAGCCCCATGGTAATTCCTAGATTGCATGCTATTTACCTAACAGAACTTTTAACTACTCAGCTTACATCACAGCCTTATCTAATCTTCTGTTAACACCAGCTTTCTTACTTCTGGGTGGGTTGTATTCTTCTGGATTTAGAACCAGAGATGGCCCTGGGTTTGCTTAGGCTGAAGACGATTCAGAAGGACAGCACATAACTCCTAAGGACAACAGAAGGATGAGCTGTGCTCCCAAGATGCTTAAAATCCTCTGGGACTAGCTGGAAGCCTGAGACTGGAGAAGCTACAGAGAGTCTCTGCAGGTGACCCTCACTGAGATTCCTACCGGCACGGGATATAAAGACTGGAGGGGCTACCTCCTGTAGCCAGACAGGACTTCCAGTGAAGGGAGGGAACATCGATCCGCCCACAAACCCTTCAAACCAAAATTTGTTTAGGTTCCACTGGCACCTACAAGATGTGCAGGGATAAAGATGGAGTAGAAACCGGGGGAACAGTCATCAAGTGACGGCCCCGACTCCAGACCCAGCCCATGTGAGAGAGCCAACCCCTTACACTATTAATGATGCTCTGCTATGTTTATGGACAGTAGCATAGTATGATTATCTCCCGAGAGGTTTTATCCACCAGTGGATGGGCACAGATGCAGAGCCCCATAGACAAGTACCAGGTGGAGCTTCAGGAGGTTTTGAGACAGTAGGGGATAGAATTGGGAGAGCTGGTGGGAAACCAGAAGAAGACATAGAGTCAATAACCTAACATAAGCTAACCTGGGCCCACGGGGGCTCAGAGAGACTGAATTACCAACCAAAGAAAATGACGGGGCTGAACCTAGGCCCTCTACACATTTGTAGTAGATGTGCAGCTTGGACTTCATGTGAGTCCCCACATAATTGAAGCTAGGGTTGCCTTTCACTCCATTGCCAGCCCCTGGATCCCTTTCCCTGGGCTGGACTGCCTGGTTGGGTCTCAGCAGAAAGATGTGCTTAGGTATATGACCACTGGATCTCCCAGGGTGGGGTCAGACCTATGAGAAGGGGGAATTCCTCTTCTCTGAGGAGAGCGGGAGGGAGTAAAAGGGGAAGGAATTTGTGGAGATGGGATTGGGAGGAGAGGAGGGAGTGGGAGGGTGAAAGAGAATAAAAAATAAATAACGAATCCTATGACTTGTCCACGTGAAGTAGATTCTCCCTTATGTTTTCAACTTGTCATCGCCTCCTGCTACCTTTCATAATCCATGAACATGTGCGTGTGCATGTGTGGGTAAATGTGCGTGTGTGTGTGTGTGTGTGTGTGTGTGTGTGTGTGTGTGTGTGTGTGTTTATCTTCTACTTTGGCTTCCACCAAAACTGAGACTGGAAAAAATGGCTAAGAGAACTGAATACTCTTGCAGAGGACCTGGGTTCAATTATCAACACACAACTAGTGGTTCTCAACCCTCTGTAACTTCAGGTCCAAGGGATCTGACTCCTTCCGACTTTCTTGGGCACCCCATACACATATAGTGTATGGATAAATATGCAGACAAACACCTTGTCTTAGTTAGGGTTTTACTGCTGTGAACAGACACCATGACCAAGGCAAGTTTTATAAAGGGCAACATTTAATTGGGGGCTGGCTTACAGGTTCAGAGGTTCAGTCCACCATCATCAAGGCAGGAGCGTGGCAGCATCCAGGCAGGCATGGTGCAGGAGGAGCTGAGGGTTCTACATCTTCGTCAGAAGGAAGCCAGGAACAGATGGATCATCCTTAGGAAGCTAGGAGGAGGGTTTCCAAGCCCACCCCTACAGTGTCACACTTCCTCCAACAAGGCCACACGTTTTAATAGTGCTACTGCCTGGGGCAAGCATATGCAAACCATCACACACCTATACATGTAATAAATAAATAAATAAATAAATAAATAAATAAATAAATACATTTAAGTGTTTCCAATTTTAAATCAAGGTGTTTGATCCACTTTGAACTGACTTATGTGCCGAGGAAGATATGGAGATCTAACTGTGACCTTCTGCAGCTCAGTACATAGTTCTTCCAATATCATTTAACAAGGAGGCCACTTCTTCCTCCATATATTTTGACACCTGTGTCAAAAATATGTGGTTAGAGTTGTTTCTGGGCCTTCCACTATCTGTCATCGGTTACATGGTCTAAACTTGCTGTGTAGCTCTTCTGCAAGAGTTGCATTGTGTTTGTCAACAGTATGCATCAAAACAGTGATCTTAATTGAGTTTAGTGAGGTGACTAATTAAAAATTGTGATATTGAAAATAATTTCAAACTATGAATATGACTTAGGCTTATATTGGATTGGATATGGTTATAAATGTTTTATATAATATTGAAAGAAAGAATATATAAATACTGTGTACAGTACATATTTGTTCAAAACACACAGATTCTAAAGATTTTGTGTATTTTATAAGTTGTTTGATGACAAATAAGTTAGAAATATTGAACACAGTGTCACAAACCTTTAATCCCAGATACTCTGAAATTGAGGCTAAACTGAATAGACTATCTCAAAAGCCATTAACTCAAGTAGTCTTTTAACCACTCTGGGATTAATCTAAATAATCTTGATGACATATAAAGGCCAAATGTCATCTCAGTATTGACACCCTGAACCTCAAAGCTCCCTGTAACATCCTCAAGTGTCATCCACTATTCCTAATCCTCATCTTTCCTCTCCTTTCCCATCCAAAATGTCTAGCCCTGGTTCTGTCTTCTTTTGACTCCAGATCAATTGTTCACCTCTAGTGATAGGCTAGTTAGTCAGAATCCATTAGCTCACCACCCCACCTTGAGAAGACAGTAGAATCTTCCTACAGACCCTCCCCTCTTCCATAATGACCCCATGTTTTTCAGTGGGTTCAAGATGGAGTCTTCCTGCTGACCCTGGGCTTTTTTCATGGGTTCACATAGAGGTCTTCACAATGACTTTAGTTTTAACCTGCAGTAGAAAAATGTTCTGTCTCTTTAATTTTAATTTAATTTAGTAGATTCTAAATTAAATTGCTTAGAACTTTCTGTATGACTATGTAGCCTTACTGTCACAGAGAAATGCACAAGGAGTGTGGGAAATGTTCTGGAGGGAAGGCATCCAGGACTCTCTCTGTCCTGTCTTCCTAGGGGAACCCGGATGATGAGTCAGTTCCTGGGCATTGGCAGAGCCTCTGAAGATCCTGGAAATAAGGCCACTCAAGAAGAGGAGTTTATTCTCTGTAGAAAATCACCGGTTGACAAGGCAAAAGCTGAATGACTGGGTTTGTGTCAGCAATTATCTCAGGCTGATAATTAACTATTTTCTTAAGTTTTTAGAAATGTAAATAACTGCAGCTTCATCTGCTGTAATATTATTGTGTTTGGCTTTCAGGAAAAGCAGCTCCACTCCCTACCATTTTGTGTATGCACACCTACACACATTCATAATTTGGATTATAAACTACTACATAATTTATAAACTTTTCATTGTTCTTCTCTGACTTATTGTGCATATTGTAACCTTTTAATATTTTGTCATCTATAATAGTGTGGAGGAAACACACTCACCTTCATTTTTATTTTAATAAATATTTTAGAGTCATATAGTCATATCAAAATTCATGTATATAGTACTGATCTTTTACTTTTTGACATTTCCTAGTTTTCATAAGTATTTACTTATCAAATTTCCCATATAAATATTAGACTTAACCAACATAGCTATGAAAATAAATTCATATTTACAGGCAGCTTATACTTTAATTTTTAGGAATAATTAAATCAATATTTCCTTAATAATGCATTATATTCCATTGTTTCAAGCCTGACACATAGTTTTAAATATCAACAAAATTATATAAAAGCTTTCTAAATTCCAGTGAATAAATATGCAATCAAATATTAATAAAAATAAGTCTTTCAAAATGAAAGAAATTAGGGGAACACAAACATATACACTAATATAAACACTAATAATATATGTAAACATTAAGACAGGGCATATATGAGTTTGTGCCAAGGCTTAGTTGCATAGACAAACCCTACCAATAAATTAATTGACGAATAAATGAATAAGTAAATATCAATCATCACTGGAGATAATAAATATAAATTTTAAAAACTTCACAGAAAGAAAACAGTAAAATCTCAGAGAAAATATTGTATAAATAAAAATTAAATACTAAGAATATTAAATACTATGAGAATATATGAATAACATCATAGGCAACACTTAGAAGCCAGGAGAAAAGAATTCTAGAAAATCTTCCAGTTTTGTGTAAGTCTGATTAAATTCTGATTTGGTAGAAAATAATCCTGTGATCAAATATATATTTATGTCCTGAATTTTGTTTTTAAATTCTAGTGTATCTAACCAAAATAGTGAAACCAAATTTTCAAAATTACTATAGGGCAAACAGCTTCCAAATTGTTATGATTTGTTTAAAAGATCTTAATTCCTCCCAACCAGAGAAAAATAAGCTCTCTCAATTACTCTGTGCTGGGTAGACAAAGAATGACAGGGGTGTGTTTGTTATGAATTCTGATAATTAATTTCATATGTCGATTTTGTTGGACCACAGATTGCCTAGACACTTGATCCAGAATTCTGCCCATGTCTGTGGCTTTACTTAATATTTGATCTAGTAGACTGAGTAAAACTCTCTCTCTCTCTCTCTCTCTCTCTCTCCTCTCTGTGCTTCTCTCTCCTTCCCTCACTCCTTCTATCATCCTTTCCTCCCTCCTTTCTCCCTCTCTTCTTTCTCCCTCCCTCCTTTCTCCCTTCCTTCTTTCTCCCCCTCTCCTTTCTCCTTCCTTCTTTCTTCCTCCCTCCCTTCTTTCTCTCTCCCTTCCCTCTCCCAAGGTAGGGGGCCACATATTATAAGGTAGAGATGTGAATAGACAAAAGAAGCTGCTTGACTGCTTTGGTCTAAGACTTCGGTCCTTCCCTCCCTCATACTGAAATTTTGGTGGCTTCTGGAACTGCATTAGCCCTTTGGAGGTCTTGAGAAGTGTCTGCCTTCATAGTTCTGTGAGAGCAATATCTTTCTGTGTGTCTCTCTGTGCCTCTGCTTCTGTGTCTCTTTCTCTGTATCTCTGTCTGTCTCTGTCTCTCTTTGTGTCTCCCAGTCTCTGTCTCTGTGTCTCTGTCTCTATATTTTTACCTGTCTCCGTCTCTCTTTCTCTCTGTCTCTCTCCCTCCCTCCTTTTTTTCCTCCCTCCCACTCTCCCTTGGAACTCCCTCTCATGCATTGCCCAGGCTTTTGATTGATAGTATTCAAGAAATTCTGGCTTCACTGGTAGGATTTCACATGCATCACTTAATTTCCAAGAGTAGAAATGGATGTCAGTTCATAATAATGTAGCCAATCATATGTAGTGTTTTCAGGCATGCTTATAAGAAAAGAATCACCAGTACAATTAATGATGGTAAAAGTGTATTAGCAGAATAATTATGGACAACTTCTTTGAAAGCTCAAAATGAAAAAGAAAATAAATTAGTCACCACTATTGAAATTCTGCAGTTTCCAACCATCTCTTAGGTATTTATCATGCTGTACTCATATACCATACAAATGTGAAATTTCAAATACACTATGCATGAATTAGCTGATAAAATACCTAGAACAGAATGTAGTTAAGTATTCATTGCTAAATGGTTTTGGCAAGAAGCTTGACTAGATAACGCCTCATGAAAAGTGCCAGCCATTATTATCCGATTTCAAAGTCCAGACTAAACCTCCATCAGTATCTCGGAAATGGAATAAAAATCATAACTCTTCTGTTTTTAGAAGTCACTCCCATCCCTTCTCTTCCTTCCTCTGCAGGATTAAGTGAAACTTAAAGCTGCAAATTCCAAACAAATTATTTTTGCTAGCTTTGTTCCCATATGCCAATTATAAGCTATATCTGAGTACAAACTCTAATGAACGAACGGGCATGGTGTGGGAAGGCAGAATGAAAAGTAACTGCTTGAAAGATCAAATGTAATTTAAAAATTCCTCCTTACTCATGTGCTGAAGAGTAAAAAGCTTATTAGGACCCAGAATTATAGTCACCATTTTAAGCTTTAAATCCCTAACGCTCAGCTGTATTTTATTGCACTGCTATTCTTCTGTGTGCTGGGGATAGGAAAATGGCTTCCCCAGCAGCCTCTTTCACTGTGGGCTCATCACATTCTTAATTGCTTTATCTAGAAAACAAAGCAGTTTTATACGTTAGTTATCAGAAACAATGATTTCTGCTCTAGATTCTTTCCTAGTTGGCTTGAATTCTAGCCAAAGAAAACCCCGCTGAGGGCCACAGCACATCAGTAGATGTTACTTTGTCCACAGCTGTGGGGTTGACCGCAATGCCAATTAAAACTCAAGCCCCAGGGCTGGGGATCTAGCTCAGTGGTAGAGCACTTGCCTAGGAAGCGCAAGGCCCTGGGTTCCGTCCCCAGCTCTGAAAAAAAGAACCAAAATAAAAACAAAAAAACAAAAACAAAAACAAAAACTCAAGCCCCCCTCGGGCTTCTTAGGAACAGCTTTTGGTTTTGCAAAAGGGTTGGGTTAACTCTGAATGCATCTGAACAATTGAAGATGGCAAAAAGAATTGTGTACAGAGCCCGTTACTTGGGATTGTAAGTGCTACATCATGTGCTACAGAAGTCTGAAACCCATGGAGAATGGCCACAGAGGGGTCTGCCCATGTAATCCTTGCGCACTGACAGCTAGAAGCAAAGTGATTTTCTCAGATATGCACAGTTCAGATAGAACTAAACACAGACTTTTCTATTCTGTGAACCTTCTCACAGAGAGGATATGGTTTGACTTTCATCTTTCTCTTTCCCTATAATCTAGGGTGTAATTAATGATGGATAGACTATATGACAAAAAAAGGAACAGAACACTTTACACAGCAAACTGTGAATGTGTCAGTTCTGGGTGGCTCTATGAGTTCCCCCCCCCAAAGGTTTGTGATAATTCTAAACTCCACATAATTTAATATTTACTGTTTGAGAAAAGAGAATAAACCAAATTAGATGTGGCAGGGAATGTATCTTCACTCACAGAGAACTTGCAAGCAATGTGCAAGGCCCTGGGTTTGGTCACCAGCACAGCAATCAGGAGTACTATATGGAGAGGAACTGACACATGGAGAAACAAACCAATGTACGCATGCGAAAAGTTTTCAGCTCCTAATCCTTTGTCAAAATTTGAAGGCAAGCCCCTGTTCCAGAACAGCCCAGTATCATTCAAATTCCAACAACACGCCATGATTTCTGGCCATAGAAAATGGGAAAGGGAGCAGAGGAGGAATGGGAGGAAGACAGAGGGAAGAGAACTATAGAAAAGAGTGACCCTGCACAAGTCTCTACCTAACTATATGCCTAGGACTGATCCAAACCATAGAGGTCGTTGTTAAAGAACTAAACTTCAGTAGATCCATCACTCTTAGAAGGCCAGACACGATTATAAATTAAATATTACTAGATTGAAGGCCTGCTAAAAAGGGAAAATAGAAACACAATCCTGAAAATTACAGCACATCCCCCTCCCCCTACCCTTGATCCTTGAGTCATTTAGATTCAAGCAGCAGAGAAAGGACAGTTTTCCTGTTAATCCTACGATGGGGATGTTCTTGTGCCTTTGGGCCTGGCAGCCTCACAGTTTGTAAGCATGTGCCCTGAGACTGAGGCTTGACTAGCCATCAGCAGTTGGATGTAGGTCGAATCCCATCAGTGACCTTACTAAATTTATAGATTGCAAATGATTTATAGTAGATCTGCTGACTTTTGTAATGTCATGAGCTGCTTTGCATATAAATCCCCTCTTCTATGCTTTTATATGTTCTTCTCTTTCTGCTTCTCTGGAGAACACACGTACAAAGAAAATCACAGTGTTCCCCAAGCAAGAATATATTAGAAACATAAATAATTCAGCCCATGGGGTTGGGGAGAGAAAATGAAGTTGGGTGGGTCTGATGTAGACCTAGGAAGAGTTAGGATTGATGAACATGATCAAAAGTCATTGGATGGGATTCTCAAAGGTTAATATAAACATTATTTAAAATTGAGTTTTTTCAACACCACTCTGGCTCCCCTTGGAACTCAATAGTTGGACTAAGCTAACCTCGTACTTACAGCAATCCATCTGGGCCTCTCACTGTTGGACTGAAGTCGTGTACTCTTGTCCCCAGCCTGATCAGAAATATTTGAATTGTAACCAATTTAATGATTACAATTGTAGAAAAACTCAATAAGGAAAACTGACTTTCTGGTAACAGTTTTTGATCTATAACATAAATTAAATGTATAGTGAAAACATCCCTTGTAGAACACTTCAGCTCTCTGGATTACTGTTCGGTCAGCCTATGTTGTCCTAGCTCTGTAGAGGTTGAGACAGGGAGGCCATGAGTTCTTGGTCAGCCTCTACTACAAAGTAAAAACCTGACTCAGGAGAAACATGCAAGAAGGAAGTGAATCCTCAACCTTTATCAGTCACTGGTGTGAATGGAGCATGGTATGGTATAGCCACTTTAGGGAACATTCTATCAGTCCTGCAAACAGTTAAATTTAAAATAAATGTGAGACGTTGGGGTTAAAACATGGGTCAATTTCTTTGCTAAGTGAGAGTAGGCAAAATTTTATTAGAAAATGCACAGAAATCATGAACCGTAGGATAAAAAATTATTGAATTTTATAAAAACAGAAACTCATGTTTACAAAATAAAAATGCAAACAACTAGCTGAGAGGAAATATTGATATTTGCCGCCTATCAGATTGTGTTCAGAATACATAAGAGCTTGCATAACTCAATATAACCAGCAGCTCATTCTTTACAATGGTAAATTTTGAACAGACGTAGTAAAGGTATATATGTAGGACATAGTTGTGTTTACTATTGCCTTTCTGAAACACCATGACCGAAGCAATTTGCAGAAGAAAAGGTATATTTTGCTTATGCTTCCATATCTCGAATCACTGAAGGGAGTCAGGGCAGGAATCCACAGATGGTGGATGCCATGGGGAAGTGCTGCTTACTGCCTTGCTCTTCACGATTTGCTCAGACTCCTTTCTGAACGACCTCAGGATCACACTCCTATGAGTGGCCCCTCCCACAATGGGCTAGGACCTCCTATAATAATTATCAACCAAGAACATGTCCTACAGGCTTGAAGATCTTAAGGATGCATTTTGGCAATCGAGCCTTCCTTCTCTTTGATGACTATAGCTTGTTTTAAGTTAACATAAACTAGTATATGTATACACTGTCTACAAACAGCCAATAAGCATGTCAAAAGTGGTTAATAGCTTTAGTTGTTACAGTAACGAAATTTTCACAAATAAAGTATGTCAACACATGTCCTTTCAAACAACTTGTCATTAAGCAACTACATGCATCCACTTTGGACAAAAATGTTGATCGGTGTGAATAGTCATCTACTTCTGGTGATGATGAAAATTGTTAGGAATAATTTTTCATATATATGTTAAGTGCAAACCTCCCCATCACATACCATTCCACCCCTATGCTATTTGCTACTGAGGGATAGAACCATGTGTTCTGTACACATCTTGTCTCTGCATGTTTATGTAAGTTTTACTTCTAATCAATAAAACTGGTGAGTGACTTAGTGACTACAAATAAGTGACTCTATCAATAAATTCTGGCAAGTGGGATATTAACCAGCAAGGAAAAATAGAGGGTCAAATTATGAAGGTACTTGTATATATCTGAGTGAAAGGAGCCAGACGTAACAAACCCATAGTATATGTCTCCATTTACATAAGATCCTGAAGCCTTCTTGTGATCAGTGTATCAGAGGCCAGAGAATGAGCATGAGAACTCAGAGGAGCAGACATACCACAAAGAAGCTACAAGAATGTTGAGGATCTATGGAATTTTTCAATATCTTTATTACAATAGGGTCACAGCTACCTAAGATGTAAAAATTGAACTGTGGATTTAAAATGATTTGTAAATTATTGAGTACCCGACATGCTATAATAAACTTGTAAAACGAAACAAAATAAGGTGATTGATGCAAACTACTCATTAAAGTCCCTCCTAATTTATCTGATGTGACTTTTCAAGCAACTCCTTACAGTTGTTTGATCTGATGAAGACTTGGTGCGTTTTGACACAAGCTTTTGTAGTCTTTAATCAAGACAGAAAGTTAGATGGATTTATTAGATAGCTAAAGCACAGGTAATATGTCATACTGGGTTGGAAATGAAAGCAGCTGGAATCAATTCTCCATTTTGCCTTTAACCCAGCCTTTGCCCTCACCTCTGTTTAGACTGACAGATGTCAAGGTTGTAACAGTGACCTGGGAAACGATGAGATCACATGGAAAGAAGGACAGATATTTAGCTCTGCTCCTGGAACTTCTTCTTTAAGTTTGTATGTGGACGAGTTGACTCTGACCACATATTGATTCCAGCTGTGAGGAGCATTCCTCTCTCTTAAGGGCTTTGAGAAACACAAAATAAAAGTTCACTCAGGTCTCCCTTAGCTTTGTGCTATCTTCTTTCTTCCCTTTCCTTTTGTGTCCTGTTTCTATGTTGTCCTTTATCCCCACAGACACTCTTATTCCTCTGCACTCCATGCCACTGATTCTCTTTCCTCACCTCTCTCTCTCCCTCTTTTTCTTCTTCTCCCTCTCTCTCCTTTCCTCTCTCCCTCTGTTCCCCTTTCCTGCTACATTCTTTCCTTATCCATATTTAAGAAGGATTATATCAGCTCATTAAGGTCCGGAAACACTTGATCTGCCTCCTCCTACTTCTTTCTTTTATGCACAAAATTAGAGAGACTGAAATGTAATTCTGGAAGCTGTTGGAAGCCAATACAGTTTCTTAAGGGGCAGAATTATGTGATCAACTTTAAAGCTTTGAAAATTCAGCCGGCCTAGGAAATTATAATGGGTGATGAAGAGATTGATAGGAAGTAGAAAATAGGTTAAAAACAAAATAAAGCTATAATGAAAGTAATAAGTGATTGAAGTGACTAGCCCTTAATTAGTACAAATAGGAGGACCAATAGGAGGCTTTAAGAGACATTTGAAGCAAGGCAAATCATGTGTTGGTAGACAGAGTACTAATAATAAAAATGATGGATGAATTATGATTAAATTACATTATTTATGTCTATGAAAATTCACAGAGAAACAGTATTTCATACTAATAATATATACTTACCAAACAGAACACGTGGCTATCAGAAAGTCATATATGTTTCTTTGCTGAGTAAGGAGGTAGATGGGGAAATATCATACAGACAATATGGAGTGAATGATTCCATACCTTTATATACATACAGGAATGTATATAAAATCCTGTGGCTATTTTGCTGGAAGTGTATATGCTGCTTGGTGATGGATAGAGCTGTGTGATAGATGAGGCCATAAACTGTTGCTTAGAGAGTCCTCAGTCAGTGTGAGTTGTAAGTACAGCTAATATGTAGCTGACAATTGAAGCCAAGGGCCGGTTCAAGTTATCCATGTTCTACCTAATGACCACGACAATTTAAGGTGTGTTCCTCAGAATATTGTGTTGAAGGTGTTAGCTACGTAATAACCCACACCCGAGAGGCAAGAAGAAGTCCAAACAAGAGTCATATGACAGAAGTGCAGACTAGAAAAATTGGAGGAAATGAAGTTGCCAACTTTCTCCATGCACATGAATTAGCGGCTACCAAATTTCAGGTAAGGCAAGAAAAGTGGTGAATCCAGAAGTGAAAAACAGGGTGGAGAAAAAAAATCTGTATGAAGCTGGAGGCCTACTGTAGGAAGACTCACCAAACACCGTTTTTATTGATTCCTAAGGCCAGAATTATAACCAATGTATAGAACCTTTACAAAGAACCCCAGTGTAAGGAGAAAATATCTCGAAGGTTAAGTGGGAGTCTGTGTGAAAACATTTACTACTACATTGATAGCAATGGTCCATCTGTAGACAGAACATATACCTGTCACTGTCAATCTGACAAACTTACAGGGCAGGGAGTACATTAAATAAGGCACAATTTCCAATACTGAGCAAGTTAACAGAAAGTGATCATGCTTATTGATTGAAGCTAATGTTCATTGAAGAGACAAATGAATGTTAGACTAGGAAGGATTTGTGACTTTCAGTGGACATCAATGCAATTATTTCTGAAAAATATTCTGAAAATGACTAAGAACAACAAAAATATGTACTGGCCATAGTAGCAGAACAATGCAGAAAAATATTAATACTTCATTTAAAAGTAAAGGGCTTATCTTCCCATTCAGGTTGAATGACTCCATTTTCGTTGGCTTTTGCCAACTATTTCTAAGGGTCATAAGCTTCACAGAAGGAAGGAAGTTTCTAGCTGTTGATTTTTTAAACGATTCTGAGTTACTATGATTATAATTTTCTCCTGTTGTTGCTAGGGAGTCATAAATGTCACTACAAGTGTAATTTTTTTGTCCTTATTTTGATTTCCATTGACAAAGTCTTTCCATTTCCAGCCACTTAGTGTCACCCTATCACAACCCAAATTATAGTCTAAATTACAAAGACAAAGTGCTCGTTCCCTCAGCCACAGTGGAATGGCAAACTCACGGAGCAGAAATTGCTCCCTGGAGCACTGACTATTCAGTCTTTCATTTCCTTTCTCACTAATCATTCATGAGAATTTCTAGCAAAATAAGGCAATAAAATAAATATTTTACTTCTTGGACATTTTGTTATGTTTAAAGTCTAAAGTATGTTTAATCAGGCCAACTACTACTATGTTTAACATCTGGATAAATGCTAAGTGACTCTATGATTTATTACAAATTCTGATTAATTGTCATTAATTATTCATTGATTATTTAAACCATTTATCATGTGATTATTCGTTATTAATGGCTATTAGCCAATTATTAATAATGTCTGATGTATCTACAACCACTTTCTAGTTGAGATGCTAATGATGGCAAGCTCTTCAAGGTATTTTCTTCATCCTGAACCCTAACTAGACAGTATATTGACAAGATATCGCTTTGAACAATGTCTTTCATAAAGCGAAAAGCACGCCTGATTTTTTATTCTGATAATGCAAGACCTCAAGAGCTGTCCTTATGCCCTGCCCATTCCTATATTATAGCCTCACCATGCAATCCTTAAACAGTCTACTTATCTAAACTTTGCTCCAGTTCTTAACTTTCTGTGTTCGTCAGACTTCATCTCCAATATCATCTCTTCTTTAAAATCCACTGCAAAACAGTCATCACACTTAAAACACTCACTATGCCCTGAGAAGACTCCTGCCAGTTAGTACTTCCTAAGATTTCATCTCTTGATCCTCAGGATCTGGTACCCAATAGGAGCCAAAAAGGCCTATAAATCTACTAATTTATTCCATTTATTCTCAAGAAGCAGACGATGGGTCAGTGTATATCTGGTAGGTGAGAGACAATAAGTTGAAATTAAAGAGGGAATGTTTTGTTACGCACACTCTGACAGACACAGTATTTTCTTCTGTACTTTCCATGTCTACTCCCCTGAGCTCAAGCTGACTAAGTTCCATGGAGCACCCCCCAACCTGTAAAAGGAGTGACTCTATGTAATCAGCTATGGAAAAGCCCATGTGAGTTAGCATGAAAAAATTCCATACCCCGATGGCAGAGACTCAGCACACAGTAAGTATAGCTAAAATGACCTGCTTGAATCAGTAAAGCATGGTTATTTAGATCAATTTGGGCCATAGAAACAAATTAAATTTCCAGGAGTTGTGCAATCCAAGATAGGTAGTTTCAGAACAGCAGATGTGAATAGCAAGTCTTGTGTAGCCATTACTAAGTGCCATAAACAATACCATTGTTAAACCCTACACTCCTGCATTATCTCTTCTAATCTCGAAGTTACAAAATATCCCAGAATGTTTCTTTAACCCTTCTACAGAACACTGACTCTACAATTTATGAGGGAAAGGGAACACCAGCCCCCTAGCTGAGATTAAAGGGAAAAGCCAGGTGATAAAGGAGGGAAAAAGCTGAGAGCATGATCTCGCAAAGGTTTGGGGAGTGTTTTTAAAAAGGGGATTTTGGAACTTAGAATCCTGTACTTTAAATAATTGATCAAAAGGGAAAGTCTCCTGACGTCTGTGCCAGGAGCTTGAAGTTAGAGATCACTATTGGTCACATAATGTGTAATACATCAATCAGCTCAGCTACTTAGCAACAACAGTGGTTATCCAACAGCTTTTAAAACATAACCAGGATTCACTTTTTTTCAGGAACTTAATGATGTCCTCAGTTAATAAAGCAACCTCACCCATCTAGACTAAGCGTAGCTTGTCAATTATTACCATAAGCATCGGCACTTGAAGCAAATGTTTAACTCTAAGTTATGTCAGAGCACTTTTCAAAGTGATATAATTTGTGTTAAATCTGCAGAGGACTACATTTAACGGTTCATTTCAGATCTGCTCTCTTAGTTGCTGGTACAATCTAGTAATGAGTGTAGAACAAACCAATGTCAAGTGTTTCCACTCAAAAAGCAACAGACACACAGTGTCCCCAAGCTGTTGTTTGATTCGTCTGACTGTTTTTCCTTCACAGCAGCCTAATGCTCTGTTTTCCTAATTCTCTTCAGTTTGATCTGCCTGATACCTTTTCATTTTTCTATTGCTTTAGTGTCATAAAACTTCAACAAAAGCGACTTAAAATTAAAGCTCCCTTTGGCCCTCTCACATCAACTGGAGTGTGAAATCACAAGAATAGAATGGCTTCTCCTTTTCTCCCAATTTCTAGAAAATTCCATGGACAATCAAGTAGTTTATGCCATCGCCAAATATTTTTGAGTTTCTACTATGTTCTAGGTACTCCAGATAAACAAGCGTAAAACAAGAAAACACTCATCTACTTATCAAGCTTCCACTCCAGAGCAGGGAGAAAAACAACAACAACAAAATCATCCGTTTGGTGTTCTGACTTGGCATTCTCAAAAATTCTCTGGGAAAATACAGATCACAGAAAGACTCAGACTTATTGGCTGGCCATGTCACACAGAGTGACCGGGAAACGTTAGCAGATAATGCAGTACCACAGCAAAAGAGGCCAGGGAGTCAGTCACTTTGATTCATGAAGAGGTGCATTTCCAAAACCAAACAACAAAGATATGAAACTGAAAAAAGAATCCAGCCCTTTGGTGAGGCAATATCAGGAACATTTAAAGAAAGAAAACGCTGAAGCAAAAGATTAACAACTCCTTGGGCCCTTGCTTAAGCAGCATGCACACTAAAATTGGGAAGACAAAGAGAAGGTTGGAGGGGCCCCCCTGTAAGGATAACCAATCAATCGACGAAGCATTAAAAGACATAACTGTTCCACTGTTACACCAATGGTTAGTGGTGACTTCAGCGGAGGTCTCTCAATTCCTAGAGCCCTGCTCTAGTCCCCCCACTTTCCATGAAGAAAGTAGTTGATGCCTCCTTTCTGGCTGTCTGGACCTTCCTTTATTCACGTGACACAGACTAATACCTTTTTTTTTTTATTCCCACTTGATCCTTTGAAGTTTGGTCCCTAGCTCCCTTGGAACAGCTGGGATTCTATGACCCTTAAGGACAAACATCAATATGACTTCTAAGCTCCTGAGAATTTGGGCTTTTGCTAGGCTCAGAAACGAGCAATGGTTTTCACAGTCAATAGTCTCCATTCCATTTCCGTGTGGGCCATCCTCCTTAGCAAAGAGAAGGTCCAGGCAAACCAAAACAACTGAACAGACAAATGTCTTTGGGCCTGTGCTCTTGTTACAAACTTAAAGATCTAAGGCTCACCATGCAAGCACTCAGGAATTCCAAAGGGCAGTTTCCTCTGTTTTTACAATAACAACATGTGTCCTTTTTTTCTTCTCTCCCATTCTTCCTGAGAGCTTTGCTTCCCCCGATCCTTATATGCAAATGTAAGTGCATATGAACCTAAGTGACCTCATTAGTAGCAAAATCAATAGTCCATGCTCAACTAGAGTTCCCTGTGATTAGTTCACTAATACATGTCCAGGCTCACAAGCACAGTCACAGAGATGTTTAAATGATGCAGCATAAATAGTAAAGAAAAAACTCTGTGGATGGCTCATCTGTTCCAGTGACTTTTGTAGTTGCGGTACCAAAGTTTGTTATGCAAGATGCTGCGACTAAGGAAACCGGGCGAAAACGAGATACAAGTTCCATACTGGTTCCTGTATGTGGCTGTCCAACTACTTTCAAATAGAACATCTGTGAAGAATTCAGGACAACTGTTTTTCATCACCATCATTTTCCCACAAGACCACCGGCCTGTGCTGATGCTTGTGAGGAAATACACAGAGAAAGGACCATGCTCCATCTCTGGTCCATGCAGATCTCAAGAGTTTCACAGAGAAGGGAGATAAATGGAGTGATGAGCATGGTTTTAAAGTCAGCAGACACAGAGCAAAGGTACTCTCAGTATCGCGGTGCCCGTAGATTGCATCTCCATTCAGTAGCTATGCCTCTAGTTAGCCCCCTGCTGAACAGTCATGTGCTATTAGACAAGAACTATTTACTCCTTGTATCTGGTTGGTCATTGCGCCAGTTTCTAAGGCTAACCCAAGCATTGAGCCCTTGTTTCCATTCTATTTCTTTTCTCATCATCTAGCATTCCATTTCTTCCCAGAAATTCTTAAGATCATTGACTTCGCTGACGGAAGTCAGGCTTCTGACCGACTAATAAATAAGTTCACCAGTGAAAAGCCTATTTTTCATTCTGTTTAATTACAGGCTTCAAAGACACTCAAAATGGAGGCTGTCTGAGGCACAAATAATACTGTAGGCTTGGTTTACTTTTCTCCTGTTGGCGTTGGCACTGAGCCCTTCCTCTGCTTTGAAATTCATGGCCGTGTCTGTGTCTGCATACTAAACAGACCATGGCTGTCACTGAGCCTGCTTTGCCTGTCCAGATGCAGTGCAAATAATCCAGAAGCCATAATTCCAAGTTCAGAGCTGGACTTTAGTTAACTGAGACGGTCCATTTGTTTCCAGCATAATCTATGTAGGTGATCATAAATGGGCTCCTATATAATCATTAAAATTGAGTTTGGTAAACTGTCGTGGAATTTACTATGTTTTGAATTCTAGATATTTGATGTCAAATATGGCCCTTTAAGCATGAGTGCATAAAACATTTGAATGACATATAGACAAGATGTACATGTAGCAAACAGACAAGAAACTCATAGTAGAATCTTTTCCTCACTTCTTTCATCAGTCTCCAGTTCTCTTTTACAAACACTTGACAATCTGTGTCACATTCTGCGCACACACAAGCCTATACAGCACATTTTACACAGCCGAAACCCACTATCCTTCCTTTGTATAAAAATCTCAACATGCTATAAGCCAACTCCTATCATTTGCACATTTCATTTAAAAATAACATTAAAAGCCCTCTCTGCATCACTCTGTGTCTGTCCTCATATTTAAACATAATTCCTGGAAATAACCATAATAACCTTCTCCAATTCTGCTGCATGGAATTAGCCATTTTGTATTTGATCATGCTGATGGACATTTGGTATTTTAGGGGGTAGCACTGTGAATTATTATATGTACCATATATAGGTTTAAACAATGTACAGATATAGATACTTTCTAGAAAAGTAGAGCCGTGGCCAAAGGGTATTTTTTAATTTAGTAAATATTGCCCAATAATTACCTTCTAGTATTTTTAGTTATACTTGAAAGATATATTTACTTATCCTCTCCTTGCCACTGCCTTTTTAAGCTTTAAATGTGCTGTCTGATCACTGAAGGCACAAGGTGGAGCACAATGTCCTACTCAAAATGATAGGTAGGGAAAGAAGGGCAAAGATGCTCTGCAAGGCGTCGACAATTGAAGTCATATTTACAGGTCCAAGATGTTATTTCAACAATAAATAAAGAAGAAGAAAGAAAGAAAACATGTTCCCTGGAATGAAGTCCGCACTTGAATACTGAAAGTCATTCAAACAGCCGGCTGGCTTTGCAGGTCAGCCTTTAAAAGCCTTGACAAACAGTCCCTGGGTGCTGACCTTCAACTCCTTGAGCTCCTAGTCCCTGTGAGCGTGTAGCTTACATTCCGTCCCCGGGTGCCCTTTATTGGTCACATACTCCATCATTAATGCACGCTGCAGCAGGACGCATAGCACAGAGCAGCTAACGCATTCTGAGGAAGCTAATCAGAGTGGGTGAGCTACGGATCTGGGTGCATCATTCTCTTTAGTATGTCAAGATCCAGTCCTTTCCGTGTCGCTTCCAAAATCCCAACAATGGGATACCTGTGTTTGCCACTATTCCAGGTAATAATTGATACTTCTGGTAGTTTTGGGGGGTCTCTATGGGGTTGAGACACTGAGAATTTGTCCTTTGCGTGATTTTACTGCTGCGTGTAATTTCTTCCAGGTGCCACCAGCACCCAATGCTTTATATTAGTTATTGTTCCGAGAATGAAACCCAGCAAATTCGTGACCTCAAGTCTCATTCCTTTGTTCCTATCTGCACGGCTGCTGAAAGACCTGACGGAATTGTACGCTGTGCTTTACTTTCTTATACTTTGGGCTGTTTTCAAACTCAGAAATGCTATGGACACAGAAATGCTATAGCTGTACTAACTTAGAAAATGTCTGCCAATCTCTGCAGCTCACTCGATCCTGACAGACTTTCAGCTCCTCCTGCAGCAGACAGAGCCAACTTTTAGTTTTATGTGGCTAGTCTGTAGCAGAATCTTTTTGGAACCAATACCGACATCCTTGTGTTTCTGTTACTTGAATGCAAGGCATCTGAAAGGTTGAAGAGCACAACATATTAAGACCTTCTTTCTCTGTTTCATAACTACCTGGGAGCCTGGCAGCTAATGCATTGGCCCTTTGGTGGTATTAACGAGGTACCACGCACTCCTTACTAGGGTACAATGGAAAGAGAAGACTAGGTAGTGACTTGAAAGGAAAAGGCTGGCTTAATTTGTTTTATCTGTTAAGCTAGATCCCAAATGGTTTACATCTAATCATAAACAAAGTTTCTTTATAGACAGAATTTGAATGCTCATTTTGCTCCCGGTTAGTATGCAAATCTCTTTGCAGCATTCTAGCAAAAGAGAATACAACTCATTTTCTGTACTTATAAATTGTTCATTATCATGCTCTCTGATGGCCAATCCATCGCTCCATATGGCATAAACACTAGGTGCTAAAAAAGGCACATTTGAGATCAAAGGGAAATCACATATTAAATACAAAAAACACCCCAAGCCTGTCACTTGAAATTTTGTAACAATTTATTTGTACTCATCTTTACATGTGATAGTCTAGGAAAGTTAAAGCTTCAACTGACCTAACCAGCCCCTCAGTGCTACAAGTAAATGATGTTTGAAAAGTCTTCTCATTGTACAAAGCACTGTCCATTGAGAGTCAACGTAGCATACAAACACAGTCTCTAAAAAGAAACATCTCTTTTCTTGAGACTGTGGGTGGAAAATGTAGCCTCTACCTTTCAGCACCTAGAACTAAGATAATTTTGTTAGATTGCTGAAGATTTTGGACCTCTCAAAGGTTATTTCTTTTCTTCTTTGTGAAATAAAAGGATATATTTCATTTTCTCCCCATACAGGAATATCATGTGACCATACATTTACTTCAGTAATTAAAAGCACTCCCTTTGTATGTGTATTTAACTATTATTAAAAGCCTTCAGGATTGACTTCTGTTTCTGTTGACTGGGGAATGTTTTCCCTTAACATGAAAATAATACCCAAATAATAACCATCCTGCCTCTCACTGAAATTCAAAACAAAGAAATTCAAGGGTCCCAGTGGCTCTCTAGATCAAGCAAAATCTACAGAGAAAACAATACACCGTTCAAATCTGTGTTCTGTAGCATGGACAGGAACGTCAGTAGGTTTCCTGCTCCTGCTGAATTTAAGAATCTACCCAGAGACTATTTCTTTTTCAATTAAAACTCTGTGTACCAACAATAAACTTTGCTGCAAAGCTTTTAATTTGAGAGAGAGAGAGAGAGAGAGAGAGAGAGAGAGAGAGAGAGAGAGAAGTAAAATCACATTGTCTCCAGGCACTGCTTTCATTAAAGGATTAAATTAATGCAAGCCTTGAATTTTATTGTTCTAAATATGTGTTTCAGCTAGCGCTCTCGAATCTATCCTGTGAAGACAATGAAATGTAAGTAGATACCAAAATATTGTTTTTATTTAGCTTTTGTAATATTCAAAGAATCAGCACACTCAAGTCACTTAAAAGCCCTAAAGAGAATCATGTTAAAAAAAAAATTCCCCGCTTTCTAAAAACAAAAAACAAAACAAAACAAAAAAAAACAAGAACAGCAACAACAACAACAAAACAGGAAATGCAATTGTCATTGTGATCGCTGTTGAGTAAATAAAGAAGAAACTCATGGATCTCCAGCCTTTCGGTTTTCTTGGGTTCTCCTCCTGTAAGGTTTCCAGGTTTTCAGCACAGAAAAGAACTGTGATGTCCTCTTCCTTTGCCCCCAAGTTGGTAAGTATGGTGATTTCAAGGACCAGTTTCAAAGCAGTCCATTTTCAAATCTAACTAAATGAGCCCACATTTTATCCTGCGTTGTGTGTGCGTTTCAAAGGGCATCGGATGCGAATTGTGTGAATAATTGATTCATTTCGCTGCTTTTTGAGACCTAATGGTTCTCAGAATGCTATTCCGAAGATGAGGAGGTGCCATTGATAAGACTGATGATGATGAATGGGAACTGTAATGCTGTGCGACTGAGCGCAAGTGTCAGGAAAGCACTTCTGCCAAGCGCTGCACTCTGGGTGGAGCACTCTGCCAGCCAGCTGTTTCCAGTTACCACTGCCTCATACTCTCACAGCCCCATCTTTGGGCAGGGGTTCTGAAGCAGGAGACAGGCCAAGAGGGAGCTGTCCTCAGCCGTGGAATCATTCAGTTTCAAATCCTCTTGTTCACAGTGTGCGTGGCTCTTTGAGCTGGTGCGTGCCCCTTCATTGCTGCTTCTTTGCATTAATGTTTGGCTTTGCTATTCAGCTATCTCTGCTGCGCCATGACTGAGCAATTCTTCATAGTGTTTACTTGACTCTGGACTTGAAGGCTGCCCACATCTAGTCTCCTTGTTTTCTGCCTTTGACAGCCTTAATTGCTGACCCTAGTATCCAATCATTACAACCAGGAAGGACGGTACCGGGAAGCTATAAGCTGCATTAGAGCTCTGGGGCTGCAGCTTTCCCTTGATATTGACAGGACTCTGAAGAAGAGGGAGATAATCAGTCCATAGCATGGTTTTAGCTGATGGGTAGGTGTGAGCTTTCGTTGTGAGCCGTTTTACATCTCTGCATCTGTTATACTTAGCTTCATTTATTTTCTGTTGAGTAAAGATAAAAAAAAAAAAAACTGCCTCAGCTGACATTCAAAATAGCAGGGAAGAAATGTAGAAAAGACAAAAGAGTGACTGATATTCCAGGGAAATATCATAAAAAAGTACATCCACTGAAGCTAGACACAATACTGTACACAAGACGGTGTTAGCTGGATGAGTCTGCAATAAAAGACGTGCTATTTTAGGAGAGAACACAAGTCCCACATCTCAACAAGATTCTCCTTTTTCACCTGCATTCCTATGACCATTGTTTTGCCTGCCTGACCAAAAGGAAGGAATCAATTACCAGTTACACAGTGAACGAGCAACACAAACCCACTAGAGAAAAAGAATCACAGAATGGTTAGCTCTAAATAGTGTTTAGGAATGAAAAAAAAAACATAAGAAAAAAATGGCCCAAAGTTCATGGTCAAAACAAAGACAGAGACATGCATTTTGATAACAGAGAATATTGGAGAGGCAATAACTAGAAGGGGCAGGCTCACTCTGATGGAGGCCTGGCTACATTAAACACATTCTGAATACCTAGCAGTCATTTTTTTTTTTTAGTATATCAACTATGGCCGAAGACATTCACAAACAGTTTATACCCATTATAAAACGATCTATTATCACTTTCTCTTAAATTTGCTTTTAACCACTGGATATTTGCAATTTGGTTTGAATTACTCTTTTTGTATTTCTAGCTGCATTTATAACGTAATATTTAATGTAAATAACACATTGTTCTGCTTTACATACAATCCAAATTTTATAATTGAGTGTATGAAATAAAACATGTTACACACCCTTTCATTTTAATTAGTTATATTTTTAATCTACTCTTCTCCCTATACATAACTGATTACACCATCCAGGAATACATGGTAATTAACAAAATATGAATATGATATATAAATATAAATGACTTTGTAAATTAATTGCCAGAATAGGTTTCCTAATGAGATGTCAACAATCTGTTTTGGCTCAGTGAGTTGAACATTTTGTTTAATATTAGGGAAAGGTCAAGGTGTGATGGTACATGCTATAACCTGAGAACTCTGAGGGAAGGCTGAGGCATCAAGATCTCAAGTCAATGCTAGTTCGGGTTACATAACCAGTCCATGGCTCTCCTGGAGGCGTAAGACCTTGCCATAGAAGGTAAGGACGTAACACAGGAAAGCAACTAACAGACAAAACTTAGACTTGCACCCAGAACTGAGAATTCAGTGTTCAGTATTTTTACAAAAAAGGGGAATATTCACATGTAACTTTTAATTCAAAATTTTGTGTACTTGGTGAAATAACTGAGGGATAAGCAGTCTGTGCTTTTTGTAGATACCACGCAATTTCCAGTCAAGTTTTAGACGACATGATTCGCTCTGCTCCCACTTCCAAACTATTATAGCTGAACTGCACGGCGGCTCATGCTGAGAAATTATTGTTCAAAAGAACATAGCCCGTGGAATTTGTTATTCATTTATTCTAAGACTATTATGAAGACGTTGTTTCTCTTGTTAGCGGAACTCCGGCTTCTATAACAAGGAGTGGTTGGACAATTGGTAAGCGATGCTCCTTCCTCTGTTCCTCTCCGCAGGACTTTCTCCTGTTCTGTTAACTGCAGGAACCATAAGCCAGAGATGGAGATCAGCCCCACTGCTGATCCTGGGTGTTGACTCCATAGGGAGATAGAGAGTCTGCAACGCCCAGTTGCAGTATCACAGGGCGCTAAGGAAAAGAGTGTATTGCTAGTTCATTTCTATTTACGTTCTTGTGTCTTCCCCTCAAAAAGATGTGCCACCCAGGTCATTTCGCCTGTGACTGAGTTTTCTCAATTTTACAGGAGAAGCAGAGTAATGTGCTCCCTCCTTATGTCACTGATGTTTGAAAGTAAAATATTTCACATGCAGCTATGCACCTGGTCCAGAACAGTTTCTGCTGTGGGAAACACTGGATGATGGAAACAGAGGAGAGCCCAGCAGCTCTCCAGGTTCCTTCCTGAAGTCACCACATGAACAAATTTGTGACTTCGGTCCATAGATTTACAGCACAAGGGGGAGCAGTAAGGATCTGTCTAGCCATCTGTGCAAGGAGGAATCGTTCCACAACATCCAAATGAAAAAGAGTCTAGGGGCTTCTGTATACAGTGTTTTTCCTTTGACGTCTACTTGTAGAGACCTCTAATATCAAGTGTTTCCTTAAATCTTAAAAACTCCTGACTTGTATTTTTCTCTACAGTTTTCCTTTTCAGTTGAAAATTTTAAGTTAAAAATTTAATTACTTTATTCACTTTACATCCCAATCTCAGCCTCTCTTCCTCCTATTCTCCCCTTTCATATGGTCCCCTCTCCCATCCTACCTCCCCTTTTCCTCTAAGAAGGGGGAGGTCCCCTCTGGGTGCCAACCCACCCAGGCACATAGAATCACTGCAGAACTATGCACTCCCTCTCCCACTGAGACCCAACAAGGCAGCCCAGATAGGGGAACAGGATCCATAGGCAGGCAACAGAGTCATGGACAGCCCCTGCTCCCATTGTTGGGGCGTCCACATGAACAATAAGCTGCACACCTACTACATATGTGAGAGAGGCCTAGGTGATTGATTCCTTTAACATTCATACATGCATATAATGTTCGAACCCAACCTACCCATCCCATCCTTTGCCCACCTTTACTCTCCTAACTTCTCACACTTCTCTTCCGCATCTGTGGTTTCTCTGACTCTTCATAGCCAGTGAGTTGAGTTAGAGCTGCCTGTATCTGGGTGGGTGTGGAGCTTTATTTCCTGGAGAGTGAACTGCCTCTTAGAGCTTGTATGGCTCAGGAAAAGTAGCTCTTTCTCTCCAGAGGAAGAAATCAAAAGTGAACAACCGTCAGGAGCTCCTCACGTGGTGTGGAATGGCATGAGCTCATCCCCTAGCCATGCCAGGAATTTGCCTGTTTGTGATATTTTCCAGGTTTTGTACATGTGGTCCCAGCCATTGTGAGTTCATGTGTCCAACAGCCACTTCTATCAAATACTTTTATTATAGATGGTCATTCCTTTTGGCTCTTACAACCTTTTTGTTGTGGTGGATGATTCGTTGGTTGGTTTGGCTTTCGTTTTTTGTTTGTTTTTTTTTTTCAAGACAGAATTTCTCTGTGTAGCCCTGGCTGTTTTCTGGAACTCATTGTGTGGATCAAGCTGACCTTCAACTCAAAGATCCTTCTGCCTCAACCTCCCAAGTGCTGGGACTAGAGGTATGCTCTACCACTGGTCTTGCACACTTTCTGCTTGCCCCCAAATTCTATGATGATCTCTGAGCCTTGGAGACACCAGTATGATACAGCTAACCCATTTAAACTTGCACACTGTACTCTCTTTCTTTTGTAACTTGACTGGTCTGCTGGTTTAGGACCAATATCAGCATACTAGGCAGAATATTATTCAATGATAACTTTTTAAAAAGAATACAACCTTTCTCTACTTTGAAAGTATTATATTTAAAATTGGAGCCATTATAATATTGTTAGAGTTTATTTTAGAACTCAAAAGTTATTTTTGAAAAACACAATTTGAGTAAGACTTGGAGTCCAGGAAGAAGAAAGGATGTCCCTGCAGCCAGAAGACCAATCTTCTTTCCTTCTGAATAGCTCTGTAGGTCTTCCTGAATTCTTCAAGTGTGGGAACTGATGTCCATCATACTCTGAATCTCAGGTGTGCATGATCAGAACGAAATACATGGCCCCTCCTTGCCAGCCATTGTGAAAATACACTATAACTTCATTTCTCCAGTGAAGTTTCCCAAGCTTTTATTCTTCAGAACCTCCACAAGGGGGTGCAATGGGCTCAGAAGGAGGAAATGAAATGAGGTTGGATAGGTGTTAACCCTGAAATCTATGTTAAGTGGCTCAACGGTATTAAATAACAAACAAATCAAGGTACTCAATATTTATGGTTGACTTTGCACTCTATAGACCACCTTAAATGAAAAAGGATACGGCAGAGATTTCTGTTTGAGGAAGAAACACTCCATTTCCCAGCCAGGAGCTCAGAGGTCAAGGATCTAAAACAAGAGTTCATGGTTTGCTCATAGTTTGAGTAGCATACCATGTTTTTTAGATTGTTGCATTTTAATACTTTAGAGTTTCATGATATAGATACAGATATAGATATAGATATAGATATATAGATATAGATGTGACTTCAAAAGTCAAATATGTGTGTGTATATAGATATACAAAACTTCAAACTATAAAAATATTACAGTATCTCAGATGAGTCTCTACCAGAAAAATTACTATTTGTCAAATGGTTCCAACGCTTTACCCGATGGTCTTTATAGTCACGTTCTGTGCTCAGCTGGTAGCACATTTACGGCACAGGCATTAGCACTTGGGCTCAGTCCTGAACTGGTAAAGATGACATCATGTCCCCTTATAAGATCTGTGATTGATTATTTTCAAGCTTCTTCTCCGATGTTAACTTTTCTTAGAATCCGTTTTAGAAGTGACATTCAAGCGTCCAGTTTCCTCTTAGCCACTTGTGTTTATGAACATTGTTAGCCTCTGTAGGTACCCCCAAATAAAAACATACCCCAAATCCAAATCTCAAAAAATAAAAAAAAAATAAGCCAGATTCTGAGATAGTAAATGATTTTTGTCTTCTGTGTTTGGCATAAAACAAAGAAAACCAAATACAAACAAGCATCAAACAAAAAACATGATATGTCATATATGATTTCTGACTATTGTCCTGGAACACCTAGTGCACTACCTTAGGAAGAGTGCTGGGGGCGATGTATTATGAATGCTTTCAAGCTACATCATGTTCAGCATGACTTTAACATTGCCTGAAGGGCAGCATGACTATGAATATCTTCTTTTCAGAAGTCAACCAGGCTCTAGTGACCAGTATCATTGTGCACTCCCAGGATCAGCGTCAGCACAGTGAGTTCTGAAGAAATGCTCTCTACATTCAGCGTGCTATGCCTCCCAGCACAGACAAGGGCAAATGACAAGCACATTCTTCACCAAAATACCACAAAACAGTCTCTAGGCCACATCCTGAAATTCTTCTCTACTTGGACCAGGTCTGCACAGTTTAAACCACTCTCAGCAACAAAGTCTTTCATATTTTTACTAGAATAGTCCATTCATTCCCCCACTTAAATAATTCCACTGCTTTCCAAATCCAAAATCCCAAAATCCACATTCTTCCAAACAAAAGCATGGTCAGGTCTATCACAGCAATATCCTAGTCCCTGGTATCAACTCTTGAGTTGAATACCACATGCATGTTCACATCCTAGGAGCTATTTCCACTGATTATAAACCCACCATAGAGAATTCGAATTATAAAGGGCTCTATCTGAACAGCTGAAAATACAGAATAAGCGTGGTAGAATGACAATCACCTAATGCATCTAGCATTTTGTCCTTAAAATGTTCCAAGCTAATTTTTCCATGGTTCAGATCATCTACTTTTTAGAATCAAAGCTATCACAATGAGGTATTTTATTTACACATCTAGTGCAAATCTACTTGTGTACTGAGTGTCTTGAGTGATGTAGAGATAGGGTAAATATTCCTTAGTATATTGGGAACTAATCTGTAGGAAAGTGAGCAGGTAGGTATTCGGGAAAAATAGATATGTTGAGTATAAAGTTTAAAGCCCAAGGAATAGTGTTCTTTTGTCTCAAATTAGAGACTCACTGCTCTTTCTATATTACTAGGTGTGTAAATTATGATGAACAATATCCTGATGGCTGGTCTATCTGGTAAGGTTCTCTGAAAACTTTTATAAAACGTGGCTGTGTGTGCACACTTCTCCTCTTAGGTAATTCAAGACAGTCAAGTCCATCAGATGCAGTCTCATTACAGACATTTGCTCCCTCTGCCTCTGACATTTTTCCTATTTCTTTCCTCCCATGAGCATCCCTGAGCTTTGGGGACACGGGTAGAACACACCTCCCAACTCAGATCCGCACACTCTGCGGTCTCTTTCTTCACAAGTTGGCGAGTGATTGGTTTAAGACGAACGTCAGTGTCCTGAGGATAAACACGGCTGAGGGAAAACTGGGCAACTATGAGTCAACGTCCAGAGAATATCAGTTTCAGGCCAGTGTTTGCTAAATGCCTCCTATGATAAAGTATCCATGGTTCTCAAGACTCAGAGTTAATTCTATAGCTAGAGTTTGTTAATGATAAAATAATTATTCCTTCTTGAAAACTTTCCAAGAGATCCTTTCTACCTCTGGTTGTAAAAGCCAAATGTGTCTTTAATGAGATGTTCCTACAGAACATTTAAAACAGTTCTTCTAATACCCTAAATCAAAACTTGCATAATTTTCCAAACTCAACATTAATTCTGTGAATAAAACACTCAATTCCTCAAGGGCAGAGATCCTGTCCTCTCTGTCTTGAATCCTTAATCCCGATATGTCAAACATGTACATTTGTTTAAATACTAATGGATCAAATGAATAGGATGTTGAGTAAAAGAAGAAGGAAAAGAAAGGGGAAAGAAGGAAGGGGAAAAGGAAAGAGTGACTTCACTTTTTAGATAAACCCTCTAGTTTCAAGGAACGCATTATTGCCACCAGCTCTCAGCACCAGCCCTCCCTGAGGATATTGGCAATGGAGAGTGATAACAGATTCCTCCAAGAACTTGACATTCACCTTTGCACTCGTTAGCCTACGCATAGCTGAGGCCCTGTGTACTTCCCAGACAGTGCC
Organism: Rattus norvegicus; assembly: GCF_021556685.1. Classification (NCBI taxonomy): domain Eukaryota; kingdom Metazoa; phylum Chordata; class Mammalia; order Rodentia; family Muridae; genus Rattus; species Rattus norvegicus. The sequence goes on from NC_141544.1 coordinate 87,980,512, forward strand.
AGACACTCACACTTCTACATGCTCCGCCTCACTTCTCCTCTGTTATGTTTGGTGCCAGGCTCCTCCTGCTGACTGTCGTAGTGGTTCTCCTTTGTGGAGTAGTGCTTTTCTGTCTGCAGTGCTGGCTGAAAAGCTGTGGAACTGATCGCCCCAGACGCACCATGGCTGTTTTTGCTGTTGGAGACTTGGATCCCGTTTATGGTGAGTTGCTGATATCCTTCTGGGTTCCCCTGTGAAATCGTGAAAAACTATCGTTCCAAGGAAGATTTACACACTTAGAAAATACATAACTATTGGGAGAGCCAAAGGTATGTATTAAAGAGGGATCAAGCCCAAAAAGAGAAGAGACAGCAGAGAACATGTGCCTCACAGACTCACCGCAGAGAATGGCGAAAGAACCTAAGCAGCTTGTTCAGTCAACAAACGAATCAAAATGTGCGAAGATAAACACCCCAAACGAGCGGGAGCACTTAGAGTTCAGAAGAGCGTCTCTTTGCTTTGATATCACTCCTTCCTACCCTGTAGTTAGAGTCTTAATTACTAAGCCCCTGCCAACTCATTTAACTCGTCTCAAGAAACACTGAACCATGTTCTCTGAAGTAACAGTTGCCAATGGAGAGTTTGAAACCATTAGGATTGGGCACAAGACAGTCAGCTCTAATGTACTTCTTTGCAAAACCTCTAAGGAGTCCTGATTATAACATCACCCATCCTATAGGTTCTATCCAAAATTATAGCCTGGTCATCATTTTCCAGTTTTCACACCGGGAAGGAAAGGGGGGAGAGAAGAGTTAGTTGTAGCAGGCAGTCTTATCTGTCAGCAGAATGAAAACACTTGACGGTTTCTTTGTGGCTAAAGTTGGTCATCATTTCTTCACCTGTAAGCATTGTCCTTTTATCTAGAGGTGGTTGAGATTTTTTCCCTTCCAAATTTTATGTTATCACACAGATGACCAAAGAGTTCTTGATAAAAATGATCTTGGCTACCTTTCAGAAACTTGGGCCAGTGTGGAGTTTTTGATATCTAAAACACAGAAGCAAACAAGTAAGTTGATGGAAAAGACAAAACCAAAAACCTAAGAGAGTTTAACTTTCAAATGTAGTATTAAGGGCCTGTGGGGTGTTCAGCCACAAAAGGGACATATAGTCCACCATCACCACCCTTCACAATGCTCAGGGAATATTGCAGAGAGAGGGCCAAAAGATTGTAAGAGCCAGAGGCCAGGGAGAACTGGCATAAAACAGTGTCTTTTAGAGGTGACAGGATTCTGGACTCAGCAATCCAGGTCAGCTGTGGCTCCCTGCACATGATCAAGCCATTCCAGCATGGAGAGGGGAGAGGTAGGCAGGATCCCATTCCTAGATGAGGGGCTATTAACAATTAATGTCTTCTCTGGGATGGTAGATAAATTTTTCTTAAAGTTACGGCTCCTGGTAGATCAACCATGCTTCAATAGATGGTCTCTATCCATGAGTCAGAAATGAGACTCAGGGGTATATTAACAATGAACAAGAAGGACAGGAATTTCGGAGTATGTAGGAAGGTGGGGGTGGACCTGGGAATGGTGGGAGGTGGGGGTGGATCTGGGAATGGTGGGAGGTGGGGGTGGACTTGTGAATGGTGGGAGGTGGGGGTGAACCTGGAAATGGTGGTGAGCTTGTAGTATACCTGGGAATGGTGGGAGGTGGGGGTGGACCTGGGAATGGTGGGAGGTGGGAATGGACCTGGAAGTAGGTTTTAGAAGGAGTTGAAGTAATTAGGATTATTTACCCAGGAATGAAATTATCAAAGGACTAGCAAAAATATATTCAAAAGAAAAATATTTAGTGATTCTTATTTTCTATACGTTTCCCAGCCTGAAGTCATTACTTAAACAAGGATAAGCCACTATCAATTTCAGAAATTGTTGTTTGGGAAGGATAATTAAATTCTACAATAACAAATAGATCTTTCTCCTAAAATAAAAATTACTTTTCATGTAGTATCAAGAGAATTATGGTCACTAAACCTAACTAAATGTTTGTCAAAGGGATATTCATGGAAATATTGACCTCCTTTTCTTCATTAAATACTTATTTAAAAATGTGATTTTCTTTCTTCCAAGTAAACTTTTATTTCTAAAGGAGAGCACATAGCCTTATTTCTTGGCCCTTCTCACTCTGAGGAAAACTCTTCCATTAGGCATCCTTAAATATTAGAAAGTCGCTTGCTATATTTTAAATATTTTACTTCTGGACTTTGTGTTACAGTCTGTTAAAGGCTGGTGTTTTAGCAACGGTTGTGTGATATTTTTCTGCTTGCTGCATGGTGGTTCACATACCTGATATTAAACTTGCCTGACTGGGGACGGGGGAAGCACATTACAGCTCACACATTAACACATTGCCTCAAAAACATGCATAGATGGCCCTGAGACTGGGGCCTTAAAATCACAGCCTCTGATTAGGCTGAAGTCATATAACATAAATAGATAAATAAATAAATAAATAAATAAATAAGCAAGAGATTGTCTTTAAAAAAGGTAATGTTTATTTCAAATCTACCAAGTCCTAAGCAATAATTTCAGACCTTTCAGACTTAATCTCCATTTCATAAATGTGAACTTCAGAAAGTACTCATCAGTTCTCTAGGGGCTTCTCTCTCTCTCTCTCTCTCTCTCTCTCTCTCTCTCTCTCTCTCTCTCTCTCTCGCCCCTAGTTAATATATTAGTAGACCTTTGCTATGAACTGGGGGGAGGTAGCTTTTAAAGTCAGGTGTGACTGCTCCTATCCTAGCCCCCTTATCCCACAATACAAAGATTCAGATATTAACAGGGCTACCCCCTGAGAGTAGAGACCGCATTCTGTGATCTGAATTCCTGCCATTTTCCATCCTTTCTCCCAAGCCTAGTGTTAAAAGTTCTGGTTCTTACTTTTAAAGACGTATTTAGCCCCCCTTACAGTAGCTCTTCTATTTCTCCGCATCTTGGAGGACAGAAGCGTAATTGCTTCTTCTCACTTCTCATCTGTGTTTCTCTTGCCAATTCAAAGTGGGCAGAAGGCAGCCCCACCTTCTTCGGCTCCTCCCTCAGCCTGTCTCTACACTTTTAGAGTAAACTTGCTCATCTTGCTGAGAAGGCAATCTTTAATGCGAATGTTGACCTAGAGGCATGCCTCTTGCTATTCTTATTTCTCTTTGCTAGGATAGAATACAGGAGAGCAATTTAGACAGTGGTAAAGTCTATCATCCCAGGGATCGTTAGCTAATAATTTCAGGAAGTAAATTCCAGAGATTATCTTGAGGCAATTCGCAGCCTAGACCCACGCTGTATTTATATACAAGATGAGAATTTTGTTATATATTCACATTCTGGACATACCCGTTTCCTTTTTAAGTATTTACTATCCCAGGAAGTGAGAGCCCTCCCTGATCTCGTAGTTCTTGCAAAACACAGTAAGGACAAAACCAACTCTATCTACCTCCACATCTGCTACAGAGGATGTGCTCACAGAAAGACTGATGTGTAAGTTTTATACACATCCTCTATTAAGAAAAAAGGGAAATAAATAGATAAAAGATGGCTTGAGTGACATTGATGAGCTACTAACTCATCAGAGTAGGGTTTCTGACTTTCTTCCACTCTGACACACAGAGGATGTTCCCCTAGCCCAGGACACAAGATGCAGAAAGTAGGTCACCGGAAACATCTTAATGGATGCAGTGCATTTGACGTATTAACCCTCAGTTACTCCTGGACCTTTATTTTACTTCTTCAAAAGTTATTTCACGTTAATACCACCACTCATTGCATATATTAATTGGAATTGCTCTGTTATTCTGACATAAGGGTCAAAGATTCGACACTCAGGATCTCACAGACATTGCCCTCAAAAACGAAAAGCCAAGAGGAAAATTTTAACTGATGATTAAAGGCTAAAACTGTTTGAACTTTGCTATTGCTAAAATATATAAAATGGGCAATTTCATATATATATATAGAATTTCCTGCCATTATTTCACTGCTTGGGTTGCCAAATTATTAGATTAGGAAGACGGAAGGGGAAAAAAAGTAAGCACGGGGCTCTACATCCTTTTAAAATATGTAAAGGAAGGTGTTCTCAGCGGAATCCATAGCAATGTCTGATGAGATGTTACTCAGAGAAGGTCCCTGGGGTCTCAGTCAAACACACAAGGTCCATGGAAAATCTCCTGGTCCAGCGATGGCACCTTTTCATATTACTCTGCTGACTCAGTGCTCACATAAGTGGATCCCACTTCTGTCCTAGGACCTTGGCACTTGCATGAGATATTCTAGCGTCAGACACCTCCCTGTGTGGTCACTGGATCCAGTGCAGGAGACCTTGACATTAAATGCACTCAGCCTTCCCTGTTGTGGACACCATGCTTGCTGCATGAAGTTCATTATTCACAGGAACAGAAGAAATAATCTGTTATATCCTGCCATGAGCCATGTGGTGTATCCACTGAGTTCATCTTAACAAGTCCAACTAGTTAGTACTTCGGTGCATGGAAATCTTTGGAGTTACAGCTTTTAGAGATCCAGTTCAATTAAAAATAGGTTAAGCAGCGTGGATCTTAATGCAGTCTGACTGGTATTCCTCTGAAGGGAGACTACTTCAGAGACAGGGACAGGAACAGAACGGAGGGAAGATGCTGTGAAGACAAGAGGGGAAGATGGCCATCTGCAAGCTGAGGAGGGCGGTCTCAGGAGACAGGAGCCCTGCTGACTCCTGAATATCTCCTCCGGAATCAGGAGGAAAGAATTCTGCTGATACAGCCACCCAGCTTGTGGTTATGTTTCTGTGGCAGCCCTAGCAAACTCATTCCGAATCTCAGCAGGGGAAGGGTTGCCTGAGAATAGAAGGATTCAAGAAGGTCTGCAGTTAAGGAAGCAGAAGATAAGGAACTGGAATCTGAGTTTGGTATTGGAGGTGCGAGAAGACTCAGGGTCATCGGTTCATTTCATAGAGACTTTAAACTGCCCTTTTCTGCTCTGCTGTGTGCACCCCTCCTGTTCCAGGATCCAGCCAGACTCTCATAAGCAGTTTTCCTTTCTTGGTCATCCTCATCCCTACACTGCACCGCCTCCCTGTCCTGCTCTGAGTCACGTCTCTGCTTTAGGTCTTCCAGAGTGTGATGGGCTGTGAGCCAGCTTCTCCTTTGCTCTTGCCTTTTTCTCTCAGGCTTTAATCCTAGAGCTATGGAGCTGTTTTTCTTTTTCCCCTACCACTTGAATGAGGAGTAAAATGACACCTTATTTGAACTCCTTGTCAGCTTCAGAATGTTACCTGTTATTTTAATCATGTTTTGGGAGCTTGTCTCTAGTTGATAATCCAAGAGAAAGGAGAGAAGATTTGCAACTGTTTCCTTCTCCACATTCCCTTTCCCTTCCTCACTTCCCAGCACATGTGGAGAATAAGAACATACAGTGAGACAGTTCTTAAAGGAATCCATGCAAGTTTTAACTAATTTCAGAGCAAGGATCCCATCTATTATGGTTAGAAAATTCCGTACTGTAGAGTGGGGACCATCAAATAGTGAAAGAGTCATTGCAGTGATTTCAAAATTATATATGTGTATATATATATATATATATATGTGTGTGTGTGTGTGTGTGTGTGTGTGTGTGTGTGTGTGCATGTGAATTTTAGTTTGTGTTTTAGTTTATATTTGAAAAGTAATGCCAAGTGACTTTTACAATGAATTAACACCAAAAATAATTCACTAAAAATAAGAGTAAAATTGTGACCTAATGGAAGGTAACATTGTAGAGCTGAAAGGCTGACTAGAAGCCCATTTTAATAAGGAAGTAAGCATTTAATGTTATAATGGGAAATGAATTGGAGGGTTGAGAGATAAGTGGAAAACAGATAAGGCTGGGGGTAGGTAAGTGCCTAACATTCATTAGAAGAGACAGGAGGAGACAACCGCACCTCTGTTTGTCCACACGTTAATGAACACTACTAGTTTACCATGAAGTCTGCGTAGCATCCCTGGTAAAGACCTCTGACTCTGCTTCCTCTGGGGATGCTCACTCTGCCTTAGCCCCTCAGGGCTGATGGCCCTGGTACCCGGCCTTCCAGCTATGCAGTTTCTCTAACCCCATCCTTTTCTGCAATGTCACAGATGGTTGTTTTTATTTTTCCTCTTTCAGAAGGAAAAAAGAAGTGCTGGCTTTCCCAGCAGTGATTAAATGTGAGTGTCCTCACTTGGGAAGAGCATGAAGGACTCCAGAGACCTGGACGGGTAGCAAGCCTTCCTATAGTCAATTCTTCCTCCCTGTGGGTGGCTCAGCCTTCTATTACTACAGGATCTGTTAGAGCTTCTCTGTATGGTTTATAAACCACATGTAAATATCCGATGGCATGTTAGGAAGGGAATACAGCATGCTTCCTTCACACATTTCTGCTAATGCCAGATGAGTCAGTGTTTCTTAGGTGTGCAGACCACTCCCATTTGCTCTCACAGAGGGCTCTCTGAGAAACAATTGCTACCATTCTCAACACTCTGAAGATGCAGAAACAGAGACATTTGAAGAGGAAGCCTTCCAGTTAGTGTACCATAGAACTACGACTCACATCCAGACTTTCTAGCCTCTCGTCTACATGAAGAGAGAGCAAGAAAGCAGGGAAAGATGACCAAACATGGTGATCCTAGCTATAGTCACAGCACTCAGGAGACATGAGCAGGAAGGCTGTATGTTTCCAGCATGGCCTGGCCAACATAATAAGTTCAAAGCCAGGTGGAGCTTTCCTCCTTCCGCATTTCCCAGTGCTCCAATGAAGGGAAAAAGGAAAAAGTGAAATGTATGCTAAAGTAAGTCAAATCTTTTGCAATTATTATCAATCACATATGAAATCTGTACTCTAATTATAATACTTCATTGATGAACGTGTAACAGAATTGAATAATAAATGTGTCCTTCCACCAACAGTTTTCTGGCAAAGCTATAGAGTTTCTGCAATAAGTTTAAACTGAATTAGGTTGCTAAAAGGCTGACAAAATGACTTGGTTGGGTAACGGCCATTGCTAAAGCCTGAGGACTCGAATTCAATCCCTGGGGATTCACATGGCAGGAGGGAAAGAAGCGGTTTCTGCAAATTGTCCTCTAACCTCCATACATGCCTTATAAACAAACACACACACAAACAAATACATAAATCCCCCATTCCAGCCGCTTCTAACTCCGTGAATTTGTTTTTACACATACTGTTTCAAAGTTCTCTAAGACTATTGGTTTAATTAGCTTATCAATAAAACACCTATGGTTTTCAAAACGACCATTAAAAACAACACGGAACTTTGGAGTATAGAGATTCCATTTTCTCACCACAGGGACAAATTGTCAGGATCACATCACCATCACCCAGATCACAATATTGATGTCAGCAGGATAAATCAATTAAAAGTAGCATAAATACTATGTGTCAAGCACTGGCCAAATGTTCCCCAGCTGCAGGCTGTTACTGATAAATTTGCACTCACTTCAGCAGCAGTCTACCAGGAAAAGACCTCGCACTCATGCATATGTTCTGCATGGAGGTAATTATTGAGGTGAGGAGATCAGCTTTAACTCCATTTGATAGCATACACCATCTGAGGTAATCTCAGTCCAAGCTTCTGCACTTTGAAAGGTTTACTATATTTTTACTTAGTGATTTGAGTTATATCTAAAGATGATGATGATGTAAATCATTATATGAACATTAAAGTTGCTTTGATTAAAAAAAAATGGTGTTACAGATTTAACTTGCTACATGCTCCTAACATGGCACTCTATTTGACGCTACAGAAGAGCAATGATCCTTTGCTGTGTCTGGGCTTATTTTAAACACTATACATGCATGCTTTACCTTTATTTTTACTTTAGAAAAAAGAAACTTTTTCTAAGTTTCTTCCTTCAGACAATGTTTCTGTTTCAGAGATATACACCATTCTTATTCTTTTGCCCAAAAAGAGAAAAAAAGTGAGCCAAGTAAATGTAATATAATGTCAGCATGGAGTTGGATTAATTAATTAAAAATCTATTCTAAGAAAAACACTGGAGCAAGAAGTGACACATATTTAATACATTTCATAATCCATACAGAGTATTTTTTGGTAGTATGCATAGAGATTCCGGCAGTGAGCTAATGTCTAGCACTCTGAATTCTATTGGTAACTATGGTCATCTTTGTCATCTTCCGGATGCTACCAGGTCTGAGGCCTTCAAGGAAGATGAGTGAACCTCTCCTAGAAGAGGACAGGGAGAAACAATTTTGACTTTGTAGCCTGTAGAGTTTCCAGGGGGAGTAATGACCTTGCCATTATAATTCAAAAGCAGATATAATCAATATGTAAATATGTGGGCATGCTTGTGTTTCCTTTAAAGTTAATATATAAAAATGTCAATGAAATTCAGAGTTAGACAAATACCCAGGATAAAAAGAATAAGTATGCAAAAAGAGAGGGCTATAAAATATTACGATTGATTTTTTTTTCCAGTGACTCAAAAATAGTCCTTCAAGGAAATACTGATTTCTGAAAGAGCCACTGGAAAAGAACTCAAGGTCTCTCAAGGTTACGACTTTGGAAAAGAAATGCTTTTTTAATGGCTGTATTATATATAATCTAGTTGTAAGAACATCTATTCAAAAGTTTTTCTTAAACTTAGAGTGTCTTGTCTTTATTATGTGTGCATTTTAAGTGAAAACTTGTCCCAGCTTCTGTCAACCTGCTTACTACTTACTACTGGACTATTGGTATTCATGGCATTTTGAAAACATAAACAAGACATGGGGGACTTTAATAGTAGACTAATGTTTCTAGTAACACTTGGGTTTCCTATGACAAGACCTTCAGCAAGACAGTACTAGTCTTTAGAGGAATTATATTCGTGGTCCCTATCACAGAACATTTCTTTCTGGTTCCACTTGCTCCAATGTAAATGTATCCAGGCGGATTAATCAGTAATGGTGTGGGCTGATCATTCTGGGAAATTTGTTCCTTACAGTGACTCAGCTATCACTGTGGCGAACAACATGGCTGTAAATTTTTTTTTCAAGGGCACAAATAAATCTCTCTTGCTCCAGTGATCCGAGAAAGGACAGATTTCATCTCCTCCACACACTGCCTGTCACCTGAGAGATGACACTCTCCCTTTTTTCCCAGGTGCAGAAATGGCTGGAAGTCCAACAGCTGGAATCTGCCTTCCTACTCAGAACACCGAGCTGTGTCCTGCTCCGAGTTTGGGTGCATTAGGTCCTCCACCTCCATATGAAGAAATTCTAAAAACAAATTGATTTTACCCAGAATCAGTAGCTAGATTGGTATACACAGTCAATTTTAGGCACAATTCTTTGGCTTAGTTGAAATTCCTGGTGACCTGCTATTGAGGACGAACACATGTGAGCAGACAGAAGAGTGGAGTGGATGGCAGGAAGAAATACTGGCTCCTGTGATGTTTTAACAGAGAGTGATCAGACTCTGCAGCATTGCTCTATTACACTTTTAGACCAGAAAACACTGGCATTGCAGTTTTTAAGGAGGCAGAAATAGGTGCTAGGAGTCACTTACATTAATTTGGCCTCCTACTGTCTTCCACATTATATTACTTGATGTCCTGATATCTCCATCTTCATCCAGCCTCTACTAGAGAGTCAGTATAAAAAGAATAATTTAACGATGGCTCAAGCACAGAGTGGATACAGGGAGAATATTTGAGTTGAAGCTGAAATGAGAGAAAAGGAAGAAAAACCAGTTTGAGAGTGGTGGACGAAAATAAATGAAAGGGGAAAGATCACAAGGCTCAATACAAGAAGCTTCATTCCCCAACTGGAGCAGAGAGAAAGTAGAAGATTGTCAAGACATCAACTGTAGGTAATGATACTGTGGAGAGGAAAGGGGGGAAGGGTCCTGTTGTCCTTGCTGAATGTGATCTCTAGAGCTTAGTCTTTTCCGGTTCCCTTGGAATTTGCATTTATTGCAAAAACATAAGAAGAAATTCTGTTTTAGGTGCTGCTTTAGTTAGGGTTTTACTGCTGTGACCACACACCATGACAGGGCAAGTCTTATAAAGGACAACATTTAATTTGGACTGGCTTACAGGTTCAGAGGTTCAGTCCATTATCATCAAGGCAACATGACAGGCCTGGTGCAGGAGATGTTGAGAGCTCTACATCTTCATCTGAAGGCTACTAACAGAATACTGACTTCCAGGCAGCTAGGATGAGGTTCTTAAAGTCCACATCCACAGTAACACACCTACTCCAACAGGACCACACCTTCTAATAGTGCCACTCCCTGGGCTGAGCATAGACAAACTATAACAGATGCCTTTTTCAGCTTGAAGACTCTAATAGGAAAAGTAGCAATGAGAGATTTCCAAGCATTCTTTCGCATGGGCAGAGGCAGTGAAAAGAAAAAAGAAAGAGAAAGAAAGAGAGAGAGAAAGAAAGAAAAAAAAGAAAGAAAGGAAGGAAGGAAGGAAGGAAGGAAGAAAGAAAGAAAGAAAGAAAGAAAGAAAGAAAGAAAGAAAGAAAGAAAGGAAGAAAGTCCATGCCAGATTCTACACTAGCTAGTGAGTTTGTTTCATAAAATCATTGGCATATCCACTTGATTGTCAATTTAACTTGGCTAAATCTAACTCCAGTCTTTTCTCAGTTGCCTTACCAAAGTATTTCCAAACTTCCTACATCTCAGTCAAGGCCTTGTGCCTTCTGTTTTTATTACTTCATATAACCTTGTCGTCTGAAAAGGTTTCTGTTCCTATTTTCAGAATTCCCAGACTCGGAAGGTTTCCTGTTAGCACATCTCTGTCAGTTCTTGCTGGGGTCCAGTGATAGAGCCAAACTGCTCCACAAGGCTTACCTTAGACCTCAGGTATTATATTGACAACACAGAAGCCAGGAAAATCTTTCAAAGATGGAGAAACACACTTCCTGTTCCCACACATGTACAGGGCCTCATAGTAGAACCCCCTTCACCTGAAGTGATGCTCTTCACCTGACGAGCCTACATAGATGTATCATAGCCCGTCAATGCTGTATTGTACATTCTATGGGTTTGATGGATTTGTTCTGGCATCAAACGCTACCATCAGGAAACCTTACAAACTCACTTCCATGAGAACCCTCATTCTCTCCTTACCCAGGTTTCTTCCTCCACTCCAGTTCCTGGCCACCAGTGATTTTTTTAATGTATCTCCTGCTTTACTTTTTCAGTGAATCATTTATTTGAAACCATCCAGCTGTAGGTTTTTAAACTTGCCTCCTTGGAATTTTTAAAATGTTCATATGTTTCTTCTGTGTCTTTCGTGCCTTGAGGCTCATTGCCTCAGTAGTATGCCAGTGTCTGGGAGTGCAATTGTTTTAAGTATGCATTCATGGTCTTCACATCATGTCCTGATACAAAGAGGTTTTTTGCAATGTTAGCAATCGGATTCTCTCCTGATACCCCAGCTCAGTGAAAGATAGGACAAAGTACTTGAGATCTTTGAGTCCAAGCACCATGAAATTTGGCCCTATCTTGCTTTTCCTTCCTTTGGATGTTCACAGTTCAGAAGGTTATGGTGTATTAATCTATTTCTTTGTGATTTTATTCCAGAGGTTCTCAACCTGAGGTCACATAAGACAATTGGAAAACAAAGATATTTACATTACAGTTCATAACTGTCACAAAATTGCAGTTATGAAGTAGCAGCAAAAATAATTTTATGGTTGGGGGTTACCATAACATGGAGAAAATTCTATTAAAGGGTCCCAGCATTAAAAAGGTCAAGAGCCACTACTTTGATCTCTAATGCTTTGCTCGACCATCTCAATATACCAAAATGTCTGCAACCTCATACTGTCTCTTGTCTTTAAAATACGTCACCCTCTCAATAGGACCCATTTTAATTACTTTTAAGTGCAGCCACATTCTTCCTAACCAAACACCACCTCTTTATCCCAGATATGTTTTAGATTTTAATAGCATTTAAATCATAGTGCACAACAGTGGACAGATACGTGTCTTTTGTTCTGTTGCTAGAGTGGCAATTCTTCATGGAGAGATCATAATTCACTGATTTGTACTGCATGTTGAAAGCAGCTTATTGGGAACTTAGTATGTATTTTAACAAAATTCATCATTTCTGTTTCCTGTGTCTAGAAATTCTCAGAAATAAATGCACAGGCATGTGATAGGACAAGATCTTGTGTGTGTACGCATGGGTAGAAATCAGGGTTTGCTAAGCCAGTGTCATAAATTACTAACAAAAGGAGTCTAGAGGAAACTATCAATATGCTATGATCTGCCTCTTGGACCTGGAGAACTTCACACTGTATGAACCCCTTGTGTTTGTACCATCAGATTTTATGATCCATGTAATCTTTTGACCTGCCTACTCCTAACGTCAAGCTATACATGGTAGAGTAGATATGCCCTGCTTTCAGAAATCCACTATGATTTCTGTAAGGTGTAAAATAATGCACTTAAGCATTTAAGTCAACAGAAAAATTTAACAATAGCAAAAAGATGACAGGTGGGGGTCAGCCACAGGATGGTGGTCCCTGAAAACAAGAATGAGGACTGCAGAATCGTCCTCAGAGCTGACTGTGCCTTCCACATTGTTTCACCTCCTCAGTACCGTCAGAGAAGAAACTGAGAGTGGGTGAGCGAGCTCTCTACTGAAACCATGCGGAAGCACCAGGGCGGGAGTGTGGAGCTCATCCACATATTATAATTAATACAATTAAGGGTTGCAACATTGCAGCCAAGCAGAGCAGAGTTACTGCAACGAGAACACACACAGCAGCAGCACACAACAGGGGCCTTGGGGGCATGATAGGGAGAGAAATTGATTGCAAAGTTCTCCGTATACAGCTGATTGAAAAAAAATGGAAATAAGAAACAAAGTATAAAATTATTAAAACCACAAAATCCAGAAGATGAATTAACTAAGAAATGATTAATCTGGGGTTAATATAAATGATACTGTTTTAAAATGATTGCCTATAGATAAATAACTGACACTGTTTAGATCAGTTATAATCGTTAGTGTTTTAAAGGGTGTTATAGGTTGCCAAGTGAGGACAGGAAATTCAGGTCGAGTAAAGTGGCCGACTATAGCATCAGACCTAATCCTGGATCTCAGATGAGAGACAGAACAAGAATGCTGAAGGAAACCAACCAAGCACACCCATCATCTGTAAGGCCACGGGTGTCTGCAGCAAAACACTGGGAACTGTAAAGTGTGGTTTCCTGAAATGGTCCTCCAGTGTAACGGTGTGTGGGATAACACGCAACAGAGAGTTCGGGTAGGTTTTAATTTCCAGCCTATAGTGTTATTTGGCTTAAACGTATGTGCTGATTTACTTAGACGTGCAATTAAGCAACTCAGTGCCATGATGGTGATAATTCTCATGTGCAAGCCCACAGCGGAGGTCAGGATACAAGGAAACACAGAAATGTTATGGGAGCACTCAAGGTGGGAATACAGGCGATTTCAACCTTCACACATGCATCAGGACTAAGGGTTTGGTTATCTGGATAATTACTTATTCCCTTGAAAATCTTAAGCAGATATGATCGTATATGCCTGTAAGTCGGACACTGGGCAATTGAGACAGGACTTCCAACTGAAGTTCTGAGGCCAGCCTGGGCTACATACTGAATCTCTGTCTAAAGGAAAATGAAAAAGGACAAAAGAGGAGGAGAGAAAGGAGGAAAAAAAAGCTCCATGTTCTTTTTTAAGTCTGTGGAGAGACGGGCATGCCACCAACTCTGGTATGATTACTATACATTATGTATGGGCTAAAATACTCTGTACCTTTTTAATGTGTACAATGTGATGGATCAACTACAAATAAATACCAATTGATTACCCGTTAAACCAGAGAATGTGAGTAATAAATTCGCTTCAAGAAAATAACTTCAGGAAAGTAATTCTTATTTATATCTTATGTAATAGGGATCACACAAGACATTCCTTGTGATTCTCAGCCAGTGGTGTTAATCCACGCCTTGACCATAGTGGGGAAATCTAGAGATGGGGGATTAGGATTCAGCAGCTGGATTCGGTCTAAGAACGAACACCAGAGCTGAGGTAAATCTAAGCCAAATCTATTGCACACGTGTGCCAATCAAGTTTAGTCAACAGGCACACTAGGTATAGAGTCGGTTGTCCTGGTATTCTCCTGACCAGACATAGTTCGGGAGGACGTGTCGGACTAGGCACATGCAGGTGGGTTGAGGTGGTAGAAAAAAAGGTTATTTTCCTAGAAGTTTTATTTTTGTTTTCTTTTTTGTTTTGTTTTGTTTTGTATTTTTGTTTTGTTTTGTTTCATTGAAGCTCTCTGAACAAATTCTAGAGGGCACTCTCATTTGATGTATGAGAGACCGAATGTCTGCTGTGTTTAGCCTCAATTTTTCTCCAATTAGATTGGCAGCGAATGTTACTACTTGTGATTATTCAGAATAATGAGATTTGAAGAAACTTGCCACTTTGAACAACACGTGGTTAATGGAAATTATTCTAACTTCCAGGTGGCTCTTCTATATGATCCATAGAAAAGCAGTGTCGATTAAAATAATATCGATTAGATCCCATGCTTATCGTAACACTTGAAATAGGCATTCAAAACGAAAAGCCCATTGCTTTTCTGTTGTCTTTAGAATCTGTTCCTATATTTTGATTGCTTGATGCCTACTTACATTTTCTATTTCATCTGTGTGACTCTGACTTTAATTTGAATGGAATTGTATTTTTCGCTTTCCCCCCCTATGTTTAGGAATGGTTTAGTTTTTCTCTGGTTAAAGGGTTGAGCTCATTCCCTAAGCCTCCACCAGGGGGCGAAAACCTGTGCATGCAGTCAGCAGTCAATTAGCTGGATTTAACTTATAGGTTAAGTTTGAAGTTAGGTTATTATTTCTACTCATTCTACTGAGATACCAAACTCTTAACAAGTCTGAGCAAAGTAAATCAACAATGATGTTAAGATTTGGAAGATGGAATAATGGAGCTCAGATTTAGTAAGAGGTATTTGATACATTAAGTAATACCAAAGTGAAAAGGAGCACGGGGTGATACTTGCCAGCAAAGAGAGTAGAGAATTCGAAATAGTCACACTCAGAGGACCAGACAGACGCGGAGTGTGCGCTCACAGCCTAGGCTAGCTAACCACTAGATATGTTGTCCCTGTGGCACAGTAACCACAGCATGAGGCTAGGCGTCTGTTCGTTTCCTCCTTTACTTGACCACTCACTCCCTTCATTTTCCATTTTGTAATTTCATATTTGTGTTATTTGTGTGAGGAGTGCAACTTTTTGTGAAAAGCAACCTTAAAATTCAATATTTTTCACGGAAATAAAATAGAGACCTGATCGGCCCGGATAGCATTTGTGTGGGCTGAGAAATGAAACTGGCCTCAAATATCACAATAAAGCAAAATGTGGAATCCTCTGGAATTGCATAAGAGCAAAGGAAACAATGAGAAAACGTGTTGCTGTGAGACCCTAGTCTGGGTAGAGATTTTGTTTTATAGATAGGAACAAAAAAAGGGGGGAGGAGAAAAGAAATAGAATGCATGTTGCAAGAGAAACTCTCACTTGGAAATTAATTTTGCTCTGTGGTTATATATAAAATAACTCCATAACTGGCATTTTAAAAATTTCCATGTTATGTCCTGGTAATATAATATCATTTTTAACAAGATTTAACTAACTGAAATTCTAAGAAAATGTAATAAAAATAGTTTCCCTTTACAAAATAGGTTGCTTTTATGGTAAACACAAGGTATTTATTTATTTGTGGATATGGAAAATAGATCTTTCCCTTACCTGTTAGGTCAGTGGACATGATGACTTATAACAGAACCACTGCCCATCAGTAAAGATATCAGATCTTGAGATATCAAAATGAAGAGTCACAATGCTCAGGATTATTGAAACCATCAATGTATGAAATCATCAATGTATGAAATCATCAATGTATGAAATCATAATGTATGAAATCATCAATGTATGAAATCATCAATGCACGTAGGCTGCTTGGTTTTTTGTTTAGTTTTGTTTTGTCTTATTGGTTTTTTTTTTTTTTCACGTTTGTTGGGAAGGTCTTACTCTGAAGATCTATTTAGAGACTATAAAAAGTAAAGTCATATACTTTTATCTTCTATCATAATTAATATCAATTTATAATCTTCCTCTGCTGAGTAGGAAAATAAGCGTCATATCCAGACAAATGTATGATGTTCAAAGTCTTACCTACTACTGACTGCCTTCTCCATTAAGGTCTGTTTTTGGTGCGTTCCCCTGAAAGATCTCGAGAAACAAATCTAAGACAGTTCAGTGTTTCATTTGAGATAAGTAATGGACAATTGTATTCTTACCTGGTACCTGTGAGCCGATTCTCATCTGTAATGGATAACAAAATACACTAGTGCCATATGAAGCAACCTCGATTAGGAGTGCGGTGCCAACCTCTCTAGCGCCAAAAGTAGGTATCACTAAAATGGTAGCTTGGTTGCCTTAGGGAGAATATGCAGGTGAAAGTAATACTTTCGTAATCTGCTAAAGGGAGGGGCAGCCATTCACAGACACGGTAGGTTAACAACAAATGATTGCTGATAAGGGTGAGTCTGGACACCGCGTGCGTGTGCAGACTTGAGTGCAGGTCTAAGTGTGTAAGACTTTCAGTTTGTTTGTTATGCTTGAAGACAGAAAGATAGATGAGAGAGGGGGGAGAGAGAGAGAGAGGGGAAGAGAAAGATATGCAAGAAAGCAAGCAAACAAAATCAGTAAGACAAAGATATCAAAGCAAAACAAAAGCACAATAAAAAACCAGCGTCCATTGTGTGTTGGTCAACAATGCCTGAGCATGGTGCCTGCTAGAGCATGGCTGTCTACCTGCAGTGTCACTCCATTGGTGAAAACCGAGTTCCTCTTTCACAGCCGTTTCTAATTGCAAATAACTGTGTTGTTAAGAGAGAGATTTTGGGACAACCACCTCTTTGCTGTGCTGGACTACTGACTGGTTTGACCCTGTCCAGGCCTTACACATGCTGCCACAGTTTCTGCGAGTTCGTGTGTGCATCAGTCCTGTGATGTCTGGAAGAAGCTGTTTTCTGCATAACCACCTCTGGTTCTTACAATCTTTCTGCATCCTCTTCTACGTAGATTCCTAGTTTTCCACAATGTTTTTTGTGACTAGTCTCATTAACTTCACTTTCCACTGTATTAAGTTGATTAACTATGTCTCGGTTCAATTAAATCAGAGATTGAAATTACAATGTATCATTTGTGTCCTATTGATTCCAAAGAATGGGCCATGTTAGATATTGGACTCTTCCATACAACGACAAGGGTACTTTTCAGATACTTAGATCAGAACAAACACTTGGGAAAAATAATGCATGCAAGGAAATGTTGAATGTTACCACTGTTAGCTGTGACAATGATGTTCTAGCCATGTTATTAACTCCTTTCAAGAAAGGGACATATTTATGCATGATATGAAATGGCTTCTGATATTGGTTTAAGTAACCAAATAAATATTTTTATTTTCCTACTTCTTGGCTCTTAATAATTGTTCTGCATTGAATTTTAGCATAAATCTGCTTACGCTTGTTAATACTAATCTTAACTTATAACTCTATATGAGCAATGGGAATTAATAAACTCTCTTACTTTTGTAGAGATTATTTTGTCATAAGAATAATATGAATTAACTCATTAAACATTCAAGCTCCAGTTGCTCACAAGGAAACTGAAAGACATCTTAATACATTTCAATTTTTAATACGTTTCAAGATAAACTCTACGCCATATCATAAAGAAAACACTGGCAGTTCTTCCAAATCCACATGGAAACAAATAGGTGACTATAAAATTGAACATCGAATGACCTGAACATATTTCAAACACCATGCCCATACGTGTCAGGTTTTCAGTTTTCACGTTTTTAAAACTGGACACACAGCAAAGAGTAGAAATAAAAACAGAAAAAAAATTGCAGTGGTTTGAATGAAAATGCCCCCACAGGCAGTGGTGTTATTTGAAAGTATTAGGACATGTGGCCTTAATGGAGTAGGTGTGGCTTCGTAGAAGTGTGCTACTAGTGCTGGGCTTTGGGGTTTCAAAACCCCAAGTCAAGCCCTATAAGGCCTAGATTTTTTTAAAGCCCACTTTAATAAGGGTTCTTAAATGCTTCAACCTCCATTCCAGCCCACTACCAAAGGTGGGGAGGAAGATGGTTAGTAGGATGGGGGGAGTGGGGACCTGTTTGGAAGTAGTTCTTGGGGCAATTCCAAAACATGAATCAGTAGCCACACCTCAATCCAGAAGAATCTGCTAGAATCTGCCAAGTTGGCAGGAGTCCACAGAAGGGGCAAAAAGCAGCTGGAACACCACAGGAAGTTCTGCGGCGCCTTTCTCTCTACAAAGTCACAACAAATAAAGATAAACAAAGACAGGCAAAGCACGGCAAGGCGAACCGAAGGAAACGTGTTTTTTACTGTCTTTTGGGTTCTACTTATCCTCTTTCCAAAGATCACACATCTTCTCAAGTGTCTGCCACGCAAAACATTGTCTCATATGACAGCTTTCAGACAAACATCACGTGACACAACTGCGTTTCCAAAGAAACCAGAAATGTCTACTGCGAAGTCTTCGGATCCAGATATTGACCTCTCAGCGACCATGCCTGCCTACGTGCCATCTCACCCTCTGAGTTGTGGATCGGCCCGATATAAGGGCTTTCTTTTATAAGAATGGACATGTGAATAGTGTATCTTTACAGCAAAAGAACATAGACTGAAACAACATACATGTATTTTCCATCTTCAGAAAGACTCATTTGAATGGCAGTATAAAAATTGTAATATAATAATATGTGACCCATAGTTCATGTTAAAAAGAGAAGGAATATATTAAAAATTACATTCACTCTAACATTGCTTGTGGCAGCAAAATCCTTCAGTGATGTAGGTATTTGAGTAGACAGAATAGGTAAAGAATAATAAATGTGAAGTGAGAGCTCCAACCACAACAAAGAAGGGAATAGAAAAGACCACAATACATGTTTAATTAGTAGTTTTATCACTAAGGGAAATATAGAGTAATGATACAGTATTTGCAATTTCAAAGAGTCTACAGTGCCGTGATTTTATTTAATTTCTTGGGAGGATATAAGAAAACAGAAGCAGGTAAACCTCTTGAGAGAGAGGTGTTGGGGAGGAGCTTGGAATGGGTAAGAGAGATAATACTGCTATAATGCCCTGAGCCTCATTTAGACACCTTGTGTTTATACTATTTCTTCTGTTAATGAAGCCGATAAGGTTGGATTAATTTACTTTGTACTTTATCATTTTACACTTTAGGGAAATAAATACGCCTTCAGAAAAATCTAATAATGACTAAATCACCAGCTTTTAAAAATATAAATATGAACAATGCTGATTGTGTTTAATACTTTTTAGGTAATTACTGCTTCTCAGGGTCTGGCTTATACAAGAGCAATAGATTATGAGCTGAAGGGCTTCAAAACCTACTCCAGGGATGGTTTTACATCTAATTTCAAGTTTATTCCCTTACTGGGAGAATGTTAAGCTAAACAAAAAAAAACAAACAAAAAGATAAAAGAATTGATTTCTAAGAAGATTAAAATATAAAGGAATGCATATGGTGAGGTGATGTATTAGGGAATCAGAGTTTCATCCTTGATGGTAAAACCTGGCTTAAGAAGAATTTGCTACATGGATAATACAGACACATGGTCCAGATTGTATCCAGGTAGTGATATTGAGCTGTTTTACATAAATACTCTAGCCTCAATCTTTCTATATAAGAAAGAATAGGAATACTATTTTGTCATGGTCTTCGTTGCAATTTAATCGTGGCTGTCAAAGCCCACTTCCCTTACTTGTACTCTGAAAATGAGGAACTGCCTGTAGTTTTACACATTTTAAGTTGCTTCTGTTGAGTCTGTTTCCTTTGTATGCATTGTTGTTTTAGCATAAAACTCTTCCCTTTATCTTCTTTGCTTTGAAAATGTCTATAATATTCCTGTGTTTAAAAAAGGCTCCCTTTTTATCTGAAGCTTTCTTCTACAAAACGTGTAGAAATAGTCTTGTGGAAGCATATATATATATATATATATATATATATATATATATATATATATACACACACACAAATACTTTATGACAGGCAGCTTGTGCCTCTGTTCTATCTGTGCCTTATTCTGCTTGAAAACACAGAGGTGGGAACTGCAATACAATTTCACAAGTGTATGTATGAACAAAGGAATGATCCATTAAACAAATCATCGTATATGACAGATGGTCACAGTCAGTATATTATTGTCATTCATTAACACATTTATTCAAAATATGTATTGAAAGGCAGACATCAAAGGCAGACATTAGGCATCAAGGCAGACACAGGATGAAGCAGTAACAAGGAAAGTGATTTGCCCTTTTGAAACTAACACCCTTCTAGAGTTGAAATGGAACACAAGTAAGCTACTCCTAAGTTCAAAGAGAGCCTTGGGCTGTTAGGGGCTTGCACTCAACTCAGTCCAGTGAAGGGCTAACTCACTAAAATGATGTGCTGTTAAAGATGAGTCAGATGCCTGGTGGAAAATAAGCAGGAGAGGCGTTCTAGAGCAAGAGGCAAGGGAAGTAGACGAGATGCCTCCCATATGGAGTGAGAAATGGAACTGAGAGGTAAAAGGAGAAGCCAAGGGACATGCCTATAATTTTGCTACCTTATGCCAAGAAAAAAATGGAATGTGACTTGTATGCAACATTTAGCAGGGGTTAGAGGAAGTGGGGAAAGAGGCTATTGTATCCAATGGCAAAAGAGAAAAGGATTGGGACTTGGATACAAATAATGGTGTGAGCTTAGGAAATAGTTAAGTAGGTTTTGAAAGAGTTAGAGTCTATAGCTGATTTAGTTAGGGTTTTACTGCTGTGAACAAGCACCATGACCAAGGCAAGTCTTATAAAGAACAATATTTAATTGGCACTGGCTTACAGGCACACAGGTTCAGTCAATCCATTATCATCAAGGCAGGAGCATGGCAGTATCCAGGCAGTCATAGCACTGGAGAGGGAACTAAGAGTTCTACATCTTCATTCGAAAGAAACCCAGAACAGACTGCCTTCCAGGTAGCTAGGACAAGGGTCTTAAAGCCCACTACAGTGACACACTTCCTCTAATGAGGACTCACCTCCCAATAATGCCACTCCCAGGGCTAAGCATATTCAAACCACCATAATTGCATAATGTTTTGTTAAATAAAAAGGAAGGCGATAGGAGAATTCAGGAATACCTGTTGATTTTCCCAATTGATCATAATGTATCTGCAATTTCGTCTCATTTATCATGCTCAGATTCCTATGTATTTAGACACAGTATGATTGGGTGTGATATTGATTTTTAAATCTTATAAATTACTTTATCATGTCATAAAAATATCAAGAGAGCACCTTTATAAAATCAGAGTATTAAATAAGACAACCTCAAACCTCTGTCCACTGCTGTATTGATATTGTTCTGTACTCCTAAGTCATTAAATAGAGTCTTCTCCAACTTTTTTTCTTTTATGTTTTTCAAGTATGACAAAAAAAAGTTGGATTTCTGGCTATTACTTATACTATTAATATATAATAAGTGTTTGTGCTAATTTATTTTTTGGTGAAGAGCATGTTAAACACCCTATAATGATGCTTGTTCCTACTTCTAAGGCACAAAGACCACCCATTCAGAGCCTGCCCCACATGTGGCCCATACATATACAGCCACCCAATTAGATAAGATGGATGAAGCAAAGAA
This sequence comes from Rattus norvegicus, assembly GCF_021556685.1. Classification (NCBI taxonomy): domain Eukaryota; kingdom Metazoa; phylum Chordata; class Mammalia; order Rodentia; family Muridae; genus Rattus; species Rattus norvegicus. The sequence goes on from NC_141544.1 coordinate 88,002,308, forward strand.
GTGCAGGCTAACAGGAACCAGATGTAGATCTGTCCTGAGAGACACAGCCAGAATACAGCAAATACAAAGGCGAATGCCAGCAGCAAACCACTGAACTGAGAATAGAACCCCCGTTGAAGGAATCAGAGAAAGAACTGGAAGAGCTTGAAGGGGCTCGAGACCCCATATGAACAACAATGCCAAGCAACCAGAGCTTCCAGGGACTAAGCCACTACCCAAAGACTATACATTGACTGACCCTGGACTCTGACCTCATAGGTAGCAATGAGTATTCTAGTAAGAGCACCAGTGGAAGGGAAAGCCCTGGGTCCTGCTAAGACTGAACCTCCAGTGAACATGATTGTTGGGGGGAGGGGGGTAATGGGTGGTAATGGGGAGGGAAACACCCATATAGAAGGGGAGGGGAGGGGCTAGGGGGATGTTGGGCTGGAAACCGGGAAAGGGAATAACAATCGAAATGTAAATAAGAAATACTCAAGTTAATAAAGAAAAAAAAGATCATTTCTTTCCTAAGTAAGTATCATGTGAAGGTTCTGTAAATATTTAACAGAGACGTCATGTGGTAGGCTACCACAAAACAGATAATACCCACATCATATTTTATTAAAGGAACTTAAGAAGAACTGTGTCTTCCTTTTTTGCATATTTCTATATTCTTATTTTTCCATTGTGTAAGCTGAAAGGTTAAGGTGAATTGAGAATTTATGCTCCTCAGCTATGGAACCTGTCCTTGTCACTGGTCTGTTGCTGTGATGAGACACCATGCCCTAGGCAACTCTCATAAAAAGAAAGAATTTAACTGAGGCTTACTTGCAGTTTTCAAGGGCTAGTTCATTTACATTTTGATGGGGTCATAGTAGCACTCATGGCACTGAGCAGTAGCTGAGAATTACATTTTGATCCATAAATGGAGAGAACAGCACAGGACTACTATGGGCTTTTAAAACCTCAAAGCCCACCTCCAGTGACACACCTCCTCCAGCAAGGACACACCTTCTCATCCTTCTAATGTAGTGGTGCTCCCTGGTGATCAAGCATTCAAATATAGATGCTTATGGGGGCCATAATCATTCAAACCATCACTGAACCACTCGTTTTCTAAATAAATTTATTAAAATGTACTCATGTTGAAACCAAGCAGAATACTTGAGTGTTAAAAAAAATTCATGGTTGAGATTTCAACCATACCTAAACAGAAACGGGCCTGGCAATATGACAAATTGAGTTTGACCCCAGAACCCATATAAAATTTGGAACAGAAAACTGACTTTATGAAGTTATCCTCTGACCTTCACAGGGTGCCATGCATGCTTTCTCTTCTAATAGTAATAACAACAATGATAGTTTTTCTTTCCTTTTATTGGATTTTATATTTACATTTCAAGTGTTATCCCTTTTCCCGGTTTCCCCTCCAAACCCCCCATCTAACCCCCTCCCTTCTATGACGGTCCTCCTTTACTCACCCACCCACTTCCTCCTGCCTCCCTGCCCTAGCGTTCTCTTTCACTGGGGCATCAATCCTTCATAGGACCAAGGGCCTCTCCTCCCATTGGTGTCCAACAATGCCATCCTCTGCTACATATGCAGCTGGAGCCATGGGTCTCTCCATGTGTACTCTTTGGTTGATGGTTTTGTTGCCGGGAGGTCTGGTGGGTCTGGTTGTTTGATATTGTTCTTCTTTCTGTTGTGCTAAGATTAAAAATGTGGGGGAGTCGGAGCCAGAGTCAGAGCCAGAGCCGGAGCCAGAGCGGGTTCCTGAGCTGTGAGTTCTCACACGGAGCGGATCTATAGGAGCCCAGCGCTTTCTCTGCCAGCTGCTTTCACACACTGTCCTCTTGGCGGGTAAAATCAAAGGTGCCAAAACTTGCAATTTAGCAATTAGATGTTTATATGTTACTCAATCCACAATATATCCACAGAATAAATTCACTGGCAAATAATAAAGATAGAAACCTCCCACCTTGACAAGATAAAATTGACCTAGACCACATCGATTGGAATAGTCCTTCTCCTCTGTTTCCACCTTGATTTCTCTCACTCCTCCTCCCCTGTCCTTCCTAGACTTTTCCCCGTCTGACCTTCCTTGTCATCCAGTGATAGGCTGGACCTGCCTTGCTGCATAATGATGTCATCTACATCTTCCTATGGGGTTGCAAACCCCTTCAGCTCCTTCAGTTCTTTCTCTAATTCCTCCATTGGGGCCCCTGTTCTCAGTCCAACGGTTGTCTTCGAGCATCTGCCTCTGAATTTGTCATACTCTGGCAGAGCTTCTCAGGAGACAGCTATATCAGGCTCCTGTCAGCATGCACTTCTTGGCATCCGCAGTAGTGTCTGGGTTTGGTGACTGTATATGGGCTGGATCTCCAAGTGGAGCAGTGTCTGGATGGCGCTTTTTTAAGTCTCTACACTTTGTCTCCATCTTTCCTCCCGTGAGTATTTTGTTCCCCTTCTAAGAAGGACTGAAGCACCCACACTTTGCTCTTCCTCCTTCTTGAGTTTCATGTGGTCTGTGGATTGTATCTTGGGTTTTCCAAGCTTTTGGGCTTATATCCACTTATCAGTGAGTGCACACCATATGTTTTCTTTTGTGACTGGATTGCCTCATCAAACAGCTGTGTTTTCAAATAAAATAAAATGTTGGCTCTATGATGTATGAAGAATTTCTCTAACGCAAATTATCAAAGGTGTTAACAATGCACACTGAAGAAATTGTCTTTATACTATAGACTTAGCACTCTACAAAACATTAATACAAACAACACAAGTATGTATATGGATTTGCATGTGTGTATTTGTATTCAATCACCTTTTTAAATAATACATTTAGCTGAACTATATGCTATCATTACATTGTAATTCAGATTATCTCAAAAATGTAATGTTCATAATTTTGTAAACAAGGAAATTAAAGGCAAAGAGTATACAAAGAAAATTGTGCAGTTGTACAACAATGCAATTTCATGGAAATTATCTTCTCTCAGCTACTTAACATGATTTTCAAATTTGAGTCAGTTGTTAACCATATTATATAGTAATTATGCAGAATGCATATAAATAATAAGTCAGGAGTTTTACTCTATTATTGTTCCTATATCTCAAAGCTAATTATATAGTACGTTAGTTTTATTAAAAGTAATATTTAATGAACTTCAGACTTATAAACTTTTGTAAACATATTGCAGTTTGATTAAATAGAATGTAAAAGATTATTAAAATGGGAAATCAAAAAGCAGAGAATAGCCTCAGATAGTCAAGAACATTTAATTTGAACACAAAAAACTAATCTACTAAAGAAGTATAAAGAGACGGATTGTGTTAAAAATAATTTCATTCAGTAGCACCATTTATAGAGTTTTAAAAAAATTTTTAATCTGTTTCTGTTTTATATCCCTGATCATGACCTTATGTCAAAAGTAGGTGATAGCTGGTTAAATTTCAATAAGATATTAAAACCTGGAAACACAATAGAAAAATTGTAAATACATTGAGTATTAAATTCATTTTTATAATATCCAAGTGACCAACAATTTACAAAGTAGACAGTAGTCCACTACTGAGTAGGGAGACTAGAATTAAGTATAATGTTAATTTTGTCTTTCTGTGGCACTATATAAGCACTAGAATGGCTATAGGGAGAACAGTGGTGTTCATACAGATGTGGAGCAACTGGAATTCTCACACATTGTGAGTCCGAGGTTGGTGCCACCACTTAGAAAACTAATTCTGTTACAGATGAGCACACAGGCTCTTTTGATAGAGCAACCTCCCTCCCAGGTATGTTTCCAAGGAAAGCGAATGCAGATGTCACCAAAACCACAATCAGGAATGCTCATCACAAGCGTCACGTGTTAGAGGAAGATACTGGATACTGGAAGCTTCTCAAACATCTCTCACGGCTAAAGTGGAGTTTGCAATCACGTTCATGCACCAAAGTAAAACTGCAAAACTAACAGCCTAAATTATGTTAGCTGCCTTGCTCCATGCTACATGCTACATGCGGATTTATTTTAAACCACATAATCTGATACTGAGGGAAAGAAGCCAGACAGAAATGATAAATAGGCAACTATTCAAAAGCTGACAAAACTAATCTGTGGTGTTTGAAACAGGTTGTTACCCCAGGAATGAAGAGGGTAATGGCTGGAGGACAGAATCAGAACCTCTTGTTGGATAATTGTCTCTTCTTGGGCCCTTGATAATTTATCTTGATTGAAAACTGGACCTACTTGAGAACTGCCAAGGACATCGTGAAGCCCATCTCTAGGTGTGCCTGTGAGGATGTTTTTTTTGAGAGGATTCCTTAGGAGGGAAACCCTGCCCTGAATCTGGGCAGGCTTACTCTATATGTGAGAAAGGAGAAAGCTAAAGAGAGTAATTGTCTACCCTGCCCTGAGCTACTCGGCTCCAGGAGGCTTGCCACACAAGAAGGGACTGAAACTGAATGTCTAAATGAACCCCTCCTGAAAGTCAAAATGAAAGCACATAGATGTTTTCAGATATTCTGTCACTGCGCAAGAGAGTGACTAACATAGCATCGTCCTGACTACATAGGAAAACTCGCACTGCGATTATCTGGCCATTAAGTATTCTTTTACGTATGTGCTTCAATATCAACATTATTGAAGAATCAATAACAGGAACACAAATAGAAGAATATGAGGAAGCTCATAAAGCCCCTACTGACCAAAGAATAATAATTTAAGAAATAAAATAATTTGAGTAGACTCAATCAAAAAAAACCTGTGTCTCCAGTGATATTTTAAAATGGATATTATTGAAACCCTGCACATATCACTCTTTACAGCTGATGAAGAAACAAATCTTCCTGTGATCCCCAAGTCCTCCTCCTCTGAGTATCAGCAGCTTTCACTTTTCCTGTTAGAGTGTCCCAATTTGGATGATGAGTTGTTGGAAGGTGACCTGGGGTGTGTCCCTGAGAATGTGTCTCTGGAATTGTGTCCTTGGCATCTACATCTTGTTCTTCTAACTTTTGCTTCATGATCAGGATGAAGTCTGTCTGCTCTGATGTGCTTTCCCTGTAGGGATAGACTGACACCTATAAACATGGAGCAGCACCAAAATGAACAAAGCTTCTCTTGTTGTGCTTCTCTCAGTTATTTGGTTTTAGCGAAAATAATCCCAACATAGAATTTAAATAAAATGTATTATCAATTTTCTTTAGTTTACATCTTCATGTAATGCATATTCAAGTGTATAAATGTAAAAGAGAAGTTTTAATGTATGTGGTGGGAGAGGTCAAAAACACTGCAAAGTTTTATCCCACTCCGTCTATTGTGAAAAGCAGCCACACTGAATGCTCGAATTCAGCATCTTCCTGACTGTTCTCATCCTGAACTGTTAGTATCGTGTGTGTACACATAGGCTTATGTATCCTTTTGTATCTTGGCATTTTGAGCAACCATTTTGTCACATTAATTCTTAACTACTTAATATCTTTTAATTCTGTAACTATGCAAAAATAATTTATGCTTAGTTTTGTGATGTTTTATTAAATATAGTCCATTAACAATACATATTTCAAATAACTTTCAAAGTCCAAAATGCAGATATTACTTCTACACCATACAAAGCATTTTAATTAAGAAAATTTTTCAAAATAGTTTTGCATATGAATTATAACTGGTCTTTGAAATAGTCTCATACAAATGAAATCATTAAAGTTCAAAACCATACATTAGCCCAGAGATCTCTTTAATTTCCAGGTCTTTCCTCAGAAAAAATTGTAAGAAACTTGTTATATTATCAAAAACATAATAGATACTGTGACAAAATTAAAGTAAAATAAAAAAATAAGAAGGTTGAAGGCCTGGAGAAGCTGCTCAGTGACTAAGAACACCTGCTGCTCAAACATGGAGGCCTAAATTGAGTGCCCAACACACAAGTAAAAGTCACACCTGGGAGTGGTCACACCTGATTCCATCCCCAGTGAGGGAGGGTTGCAATGTGAGGCAGTGATGGGGGGATTGTTGTGAATTGCTGTTTCCAGATTCAAGTTCGGTGAGAGACCCTGTTCCAATGCAACAAGATTGACAAAGAGCACCTGATACCTTAGTTTCATTTTCTGTTGGTGTAGTAACGCATCCCAACCAAAGAGCTTATTAGAAGGTTTACTTGGCTCCAAATTCCAGTTTGCAGTGCATCACTGTAGAGAAATAAAGGCTGAAGGATCATGGAGTAGCTAGTTACATGACATCTAGAGTCAAGCGCAGAAGTCAAGCAATTAGCACATGTATGCTTGAGCTCAGTTTGCTTTCTCATCTCGTTTACAGTTCAGGAAGCCCTGCTGAGGGAATGATTTCACCCACATAGGATGGTCTTTCCATCTCAGTCAATAGAGTCAACATAGTCACAACAGACCTGCCCACAGGCCAACCTGATCTACATCATCCAGCTTTGAGACTCCCTTCCCAGATGAATTCAAATTGTGTCAAGTTGAGAATTAACACTATTCCAACAGACATGGTCCTCTGGCCTCTGATTACACAGGTGAGTAGAACCTAGAATTCATACATCTATGGAAGTGATGTTGGTACCAGCACTTTAAAAACAACTATATATGTACACACAGGTGTATATCCACTCACCCCCAACTAACACTCAAAATTAAAAAGAAAACAGATTTGAGGGGGAAAAAAGCACAAAGTATTTTGAAATTCATAGACTATCGATGTGGGTACTGTCTATAATCTACAAGGTTTTACCTGTCAACCAACCCATTAATGATATCCACGGAGACCTTAGGAGGAGTCAGCTGTTCTTCATGGTAAGAGTAGATTAGAATCTCCCCACAAGACAGTAGTACAAGGATACCCAGTGACATCTCCATGAGTTCATCATGCACAGTAGGTCCCATCATTCCATGCTCTCATTGTCCTTAGAGTTATAAGCACAACCTCGAGGGAGGGGTCCAGGAATTCAGAACTTCCTTTCCCTCTTTTCTTTCCCACAAAGAACTAAATTTTAGTTTCTTTTGTAATTTTTAGGGTAATAGAAGAGTATTAATATTATCTTTTTGAATTAGAAGAAATCAAATAATTTGATATTACATTTTCTAGCTTCTCAAAGAACTCAACGAGTTAGAATTTTCAAAATGATTATGTTGTAAAGACGCGTGTGTCTCATTTAGAGTCTACACTGACTCTTTTATGCATTTATATTATTCTTTGTTTTTCCAAAAAACAGACTGTGTATATTTTATGAGAACTTTCTTAAATAGATTTGAGGATCAACTGTAGTATATTAGAGTCAATATTTTTTTAATGTTTTATAACATACTGGGCCGTAAGCAGCTGGATTCTGAGCATCTAGAGATGTGTGGACATCTTAACAGGTAAATTCTAATGTGCTACATTTTGGACTTTCAATCTACATGTGAGTGACTCTCTGGTCAACTTATTATATGATAAAACAGGAATTTGTCAGTGTCTAGGTAGATTTTGGGTGCTATGAAAATTGTACCCTGATCTCTTGCATTAGTCAGGAGAATCACCCTTGACTCCAATGTTAATTTAGCATTTGCCTTTGACATTTAGAGTGCGAAGGGGAAGGTTCCTATTTGCAGCTTCCACTGGAAGGAAGTACATGAGGCTGGTATTTTCTTTTTCTATTTTAATAATATTTGAGTATGTTAGATTCTGATATACAAGTTTAAATTTAGAACAATAACCTTCCTTCAAGTCATTGATAAATACCCTCAGAGAATTAAAATTGTGCTTCGAGTCAGGGTGAGCTAAGAGCTCCTCTATCCTTTCAAAATTAGGACTTGAACCTCCTTAAAATTGCTATGCATTTCTGAAGCATCACTTCACTTTAATATTACTATGCCATAATCTCCAAAAGCAATAAAGATACCTGAAACACATTTCTACATTCTCTCAATGTCAACTTGAAATGCATGCAGACTTGGGGGGGTGCAGTACAGAAAGCCATAGGAGACATGACAGCACAATCAAACATTTTGATTGAACCAGCAATTAATTAGTTTGAATCGGAAATGTAAATGAATGCCCCAAAGTCGATCATTTATTTTATTAACTTGAACACATTGATTGAGTAATTAAACAACACAGGAACACAGATTAATATTTGGCAGATTTTACACTCTCGTGTCTACAGCGTACATTTTGGCTGTCTCTGTCCTAGGGGCCTTGTAGGATTTGGCCATGGAAACACCTGCAGTTGAATAGGGCTTCCTCATGGCATAAGGGTAGTTCCTCTCAGGTCCAACATCTGTTTGAAAGAGTTAAATGAAAATACGTACAACCAGTTAACTTTCAAAAATGAAAAAAAAAGAGTCATTTTATATGTTCTTCTCCAAAATAGACAAGGATATGCATGCATCAATGCACACAGCCATGGTCATATATGTTCGCACACACACAGGCATGCTCATGTATGGGCACACATACACATGCGTGCATGCACACACATATATGTACATGTATACATAATCACACATTCACACAAAGACATGCACTCAGACATATGCATATATTCTCTTTTATCACAGAAACACACACTCACTCACATACATGCATATATGTATATACATGCAAATGCACGTACACACATGAAAACTTGCACTCATGCACACTCACATACATGCACATGCATATTCTCATTTTCATACACACATACACACATGCACGCACGAGCACACACACACACACACACACACACACACACACACACACACACAGCACACACAGAAATCTCTGATGGAATCATGTAGGAGTCCTAAATTTCAGATGAAGTTCTGAGTATTTCAACCTGAAAATTCTTTTTTTATTGAAAATGTGGGGGTTGGGGATTTAGCTCAGTGGTAGAGCGCTTGCCTAGGAAGCGCAAGGCCCTGGGTTCAATCCCCAGCTCCGAAAAAAAAAAAAAAAGAACCAAAAAAAAAAAGAACCAAAAGAAAATGTGGTGAATAATTTCCTCCGTTTTATTATGAAGAGATCCTGGTATTTTAGGTAGACTTTTAGAAAACTAATACCATACATTACATTCTTTACCAACAAACATTGACTGACTCTCAGGCAAGTTGTCCACTTAACCCTAAAATTAAGTGGAGTTGACTTAGTGAACTTAGATGCACAACAATGATTGTTGTACATTAACTACTGGTGCATGTTTGAATACTGGACAAAGATGCAACTCTGGCTTTCATTTTCTACTGATATCAATGGCTGAGGAACCAACCCTGAGTGCTACAATTTAGCTGTCTTTGAACAAATGTAAATGCAACGGGAGTCGGAGCTATTTGGTCTGATGAGTCCTGTTTCCTTAGGACTGGGAAAGAAGTAAAAGTAAAAGAAGGACCTGTCCTCTGCTTTATCCTTACCTTTGAAGAGGTACAAACAGCAGGTGAGGAGAGCTCCAGCCAAAAAACAACCCAAAGACCCAGCCATTCCGAGCCAGCAGGACCAACCGAATTTATATTGGATCCCGAGAAATATATTGTGTAAAACGAGAGAGGAGCGCTCGACGTAAACATCCACAGCATACCACACAGAACCAATGATTCCCGGGGTACCTGAAAGAAAGGAGAGGTTCAGTGATGACACAGAGCATTTTCCAAGTTAAAGTCCAAGGATCTGCTTCCTGTTAGAGGTGCATGGTGCCAGATTAAGCAGTAATATTGCTCTAGTGATTCATGGGCAACAGAAGTTTGGACAGAGTCTATCATTGCCTTTCAGCTTCTCTCTCTACAAAACAAAGCACCGAGACGAAATAACACAGTGCTCATCTGCTTGTGTAACTCTAAAATGATCACTATGATATATCTCTTTACAACTTTCTCATTTCTCCAAAGTCATTTTTGTACAGCCACATATCACTTAACAGAGAAATTTGTGTGATTGACATGCTGTACACCTGAGCTACATGGCATGCATATGTGCATACACACATATACAAAAATATCATGGCTCATTTCTCCCAAGGCCATAGTGAACAAGACAATATGAAATTAAGGTCGATATCAAGAGAAAAATAATGAAGTGAGGAAATTCAGTATCCATGAGCAACAGGAGTCAGCTGTAATAGGCTACAACACTCTACAGAAAACACGTTTTTAAAGTAAATGGAGTGCACCCTAAAATAATGATAAAATATATTATATTAAATGTACTCTCTTGTAGCATACCATCCATCACCATCACCACGTAGCATGTGCCGGAGTTGTCTGTGTTCATCTGGGTCAACATTGCCACAAATGTGTGAGTAGTCCCCTATGCTATAATGAAAGGAGTTACTGCATCTCTGGGTAAAAGAAACGATCAGCTCCATTATTATGTCATGAGGCTCACGTTATATACATGGCTTGTCCCTCAACAGAATGTCGTACGTGGCTCATGACAGTTTCCTAAATGAAACTACTTAAAATACATTTGAAAATAGAGGAGACTTGGAAACATGAGTAACATAGATCACCTTTTTCATTCTAAATTAATTTTCTTCTAAGTTTTGGGGTGTTTTGTTTTGTTTGAGACAGGGTTCTTTACATAGCACTGGATGTCCTGGAATGTACTATGTAGATTCAGTTGGCCTCAAACTCACGGAGATGCATCTACCTCCTGAGTGCTAAAATTAAAGGCATGTGCCACCACAGACTAAGCTTTCTACATTAATTTTTAATTCAAAGTACATGATGCTTTAAAAAAAACTCTGTGTTTCCAAGACCTGTGACTGAAACTATTCCAAGTACCTTACTGTAAACTGTGCTGACCCAGATAAACAGTCAATAGCCAAATGATGATGTTGTCCCAGATACACCGCTAGCATGCATACGTAAGCTATGCTGTTCCCAACACAAATTCAGTGTCGAACATATAATGGCTCTGTGTTGACATAGTCTTATGTCAACTTTACATAAACTAGAGTCATCTGAAAGTAGGGAACTTTAAAGAAGAAAATGTCTCCATAAGATCCAGCTGTGGGGCATTTTCTTAGTGATTGATAAAGGGGTCAGCCCAGTATGTGGGTGGGATGCTGTCTCTGGTGGTCCTGGATTTTCTAAGGAAACAGACTGAGCAAGCTATTATGAACAGGACAGTAAGCAACACCCCTCCATAGCCTCTGCTTCAGATCCTGACTCAACTCCCTGCCCTGTTTGAGCTCCTGTCCTGAATTCCTTCACTAATGAATTAGGATATGGAAGAGTAAGAGGCAAATAAACACTTTCCTCTCCAACCTGCCTTTGGTCATGGTGTTTCCTCATAACAATAGTAGCCCTAACTGCAATACATGCTGCCCAGACGTACAGTCAACATTGACTCACTTGAAATGATAACATATTGGGTCCACTATTTTAAGTACAAATTGTATAACATAGGCCAGATATAAGAGAGAAAAGTGATAACCGGGAGCCAATGAAGTATGTTGAGAGGGCATTTTGAAAAATTCTTACCGTCTTGGGGTGGAGAGGGAGCATATTACTAACTCCAACTCCTGGAAAGTTGGTATATGTCTATTTTAAACATTATTTGGATTGATAACTCTAATTGCTCACCTACATTATTCAAACATGTAACCATTATAAAAAGGTATAAGTTACCATCCATTTTTATAACATTGTTACATTTACTAACTAATTTGGAAAAAAAATTTTTTAAAAAAACAACCAAAACTACAAAATGGAATGCATGCTTTAAAAATCTATGTATGGCAGACAAGTTGTAGGTAATGGTTTCAGCCCTCAGTTATCTTAAGCCATTTAGTTTGATCACCTTTTCTGTAACACCCACAAAGATTTTCTTCAGTAATTTGACTTTTTGTTTATTGATCTATAAAAAGAGTATTCAGTGGTGTTAAAGATTTTTTCCACAAAACAAAAGTATGTTTGTTTGTTAAATATACTCACTGATATATATATGTATATATATATATATATATATATATATATATATATATATATATATACCATAACTATATGTATAAGAGCTGTACACTGTGAGGAGACAGGATGTGGATAGACTGTCTTACATGAGGAGAAATGATAAATTTGTGTAGCACAACCAATGGATTATCAGGGACTCAGGGTTCTTGAATCAGATAGACCAAGCCCAGTACCTGCAATAGACCAAGCCCAGTACCTGCAATAGACCAAGCCCAGTACCTGCGATGAGTAATACGGTCCCTGCAACAAAGCAGAGGCGGACTTTAATGTGTGGCTCATCCGGTAGGAACTTCACGCAGTCAAGTCCAAGGAGGAGGGTGATGAATCCAAAGCCAGCTAGAATGTCGGCTGTGATCATCAGTGCCCGAGTCACCACCAGCTTCACTGCAAGACCATGGAATCAGAGCAGGGAAGGGGGGAGGAGGAGAGGGAGGTAGAATGTGGAACGGTGTAAGGAGGAAGAGGGGAAGGAGGAACAGACATGTTAACTCCCACAGGAACATCACAGAACACAAGATTGGACACAGCAATATAAGGCCATACATAGAATTCTGAATTTATTATCTATACAAGTGTTAATATGGATGCCTATAATTCCTTATGGGATTCAAAACTACCATAAAGCAGCTGTAATTGTGAAATCAAAACTCTGAGTGGCAGTTACACAGAGTTCTGCACAAGACAGTTTGGGGGCAGAGCTGAGGAGCAGAACGATGGACTGGCATGCTGGAGACTTTATGTTTGATCTGACATGCTAGAAAGAATGAAAATTACATCACAAATAGAGTATGAACTGCTGTTCCATTACCTAAATCATAGAAAATATTAATATATTTTCTTTCACTTTATACTATTTATATTTTATTTTTATAACAATCTGGGACCTTCTCTTGCTTTTATGTTTTTTTTTCAATGAGGAGATAGAACTCTGGTTTGTGTGTATTGGAGATCTAGGCAACTTTCCCTGTTTAAAATTTGAAGATGCATATGATAGACTTGAAGATAAAAAAATTAATACATGAAACTCCCTCTTACCTTATCAGCAGGTAAAACACTCTATATATCCGTGTATTATTATGATGTTACTACTAATGTGCATTTGACAGGATATGGAATCGCCTAGAGTACAGCCCTTAGACACACCTTCAAGAGATCATTTGGCTTCTAGGTATGCCTGTGAAACACTCATCAGCCAAATTAATTGAGGTGGAAAAACACATGCTAGAATTGTGTGGCACCATTTCCTGGGCTTGGGTCACGGACTATATATAAAGGATGAAGTGAATTGGCCACAAGCATTCACTCATCTCTGCTTCCCATGGCGAGTGCATTGTGAGCAACTGCCCCAAGTCCCTGTTACATCGACTTTCCTACAATCATGGTTGAACCCTTTAACTGTAAGCCAAAGAAAGCTGTTGTCCTCCACATTGCTTTTGTCAGAAGGTTTTCTTACAGCAACTGTAAAAGCAACCAAGAGCATTAGCAAGACATGAGTATGTGTGTATCCTGAGGCTTGAAATTCCTATTTTAAAAATTGTCATTATTTCCAAAAATTCAAATGTATATCTATATTTTCCAAAAATAAACTAAGAGAAACATTATGAGAATAAACTTTTTATGCTAGATTTTTTTTTTAATTTTTCTTTAATTCAATACTCAATACATACGTGGGCCTTCTACTAATAAGAAAACTTTGGCCCACCCGAAGCCATTGATGCATTAGGATGAGATATTCATGCATAGCTACATTAGTGCATTAGGATGAGATATTCATGCATATCTACACTGGCCCTGCTTTCCTCTTCCTCCACAGATTCTTGCGTGTTCTGTTTCCTATGGAGGGTGTCTATGAAGCTCTAGGACTTGAGCCCTGTGGTTAGTCTGGTTACAGGAGGGCATATCTGTTACAAGCGAAATGCTCGTGCAGTCTATGGAAGAATTTCTTTTTCCGAGGGTTGAATTCTGGCTTCCAGAACAGTTAGCATCCATACTTGGGGTTCCTCAAACCACTTTTAACAAAAGAAGCGCCAATTACAAATATCCATCAGGTGCCACAGGCCCTGGGGATACAGGAGAAATTGCAAAAGGTATCTACGTTGGTTCTAGGAATTTAGTAGAAAATGAAAAGAAATGTCTACACCTTGTAGATAGCCTCCTAACCAAGAGGACCTAGAGATGTTATTTTTCTAGAACACATCTTTATTATTGTTGTCTTTAAACATATGTTTACGTGTGAAAGTTCTTTACCATCTGTAAACAATACGTAAGGATAGTGGACAAATATGAGAGAGTACAGGTAAAGCTTCAGCAGGAGCATATTAAAACATCAACATTCATTTTCCTGATGAATGATTCTAAAGCCTTTTCCATGATTGTGCATACCAGCATTCACATTTGAAAAGCTTTAACTTTTGCTTGATTTCTAGACCCAGAAGATGGCTCAGCACACAAAGGTCTGTTTCCAAGCCAGAAGATCCGAGTTCAAACCCCAGAACCCAAGAAGAATGACAGAACTGACTCTCTAACCTCCACAACTGCACCTGGGCATGCTCATGCCCACACACGTGCATACAGAAACCAGTAAATAAATAAATAATTAATGTTTGTCTTCTGAGCTTGATCCACACATCTCATTTTTAAAATAGAATGAGAACCTGGCATATATTTCTTCCTTTTCGCCAAATCAGGATCTCTCTCTCTCTCTCTCTCTCTCTCTCTCTCTCTCTCTCTCTCTCTCTGTCTGTCTGTGTGTGTGTGTGTGTGTGTGTGTGTGTGTGTGTGTGTGGTGTGTTCATGTGCATAGACAGAATGAGCTGAATATAGTGAGGAAAATAAGAAGTTTTAAAAATTTCTCAGCAAAAAATTAATTAAAATGCCTTATAAATTATGGCAAAAATTATCTCAGACACTGAACTCCCAGATAGCAGACGAAGATGTTTTGAAGATTGCTTTTTTTAAAAGTATTTTTTTTCTTCCTGTACTGAAATAGATGCGTGAAAGAAAAGGCACAATCCACAAGACCCACATTTAACTTATCTTGATGCCGCATGGCACCACCACCCATCACGGGCTTTAAAAAGCATAGAAGCACTTTCCTTTAACAGCAGACTGGTGCTTCTTGGCATAGTTCAAAGTTCTACGTAAATAAGTCAATGCTGTGAAGAAGGGTTGAGGGTATTAATAATGGATTGTTAATTTAAAAGATCGTTTTATTCATAGGAACATAGCTTTGCTGATATCTAGGTGGGATTGAGAGAGAAAAGGGAGGAAGATGACAGAGTTGTCTCCAACATTGGACTAATGATTCCCCACGTAGCTGGCATTCTTATATAAGGACCCCAGATCCTCAGTTTCCTCTAACCTCTCTCTCCCTCTCCCTCTCCCCCTCTTTTTTTCTCTCTGCCTCTGCTAGTCTGTCTAGCAAACCTTCAATTAAAAAGAGTAATAAACTTTCAACTTTAGGTAAGTCATAGTTGAAACACATCAATGAATGCTATTCATGTAGGTTGGCAATTCTATGATAAAATCAGAATACCAAAGGATAAGTTCCCATTTCATGAAATATTTTCTATAAGCCTACTATGAATCAGGCATTGTGTCAAGTTCCTTGAGACCATAAAGGGATTTACAAAATCAGGGGGAAAGGTGAAATATGATACAATATATTTCAATTCATATTTCAAAATGGTACCCATTTCTAATTGCCAATATTTCAAACTAAAAGCCTTGATAGCATACAACAGACAAATGGATATCTAGTTCAGGATCCCTTGGCACACTTTTCCTGGCAAACAGAAAGGTTTAGAGTATACGTACAGGGGTGTTCTGCATATATGGAGTCATACTCATCGCAGGTACGAATTCCATCAAAAGCGTTTGTGACGCACTCCCACCAGAGACCTCTGCATTTAGTGCTCACCTGGAGGTTGGAAAATACACTGTGTGAACCACCTTGCAAAGCCAACTCCATTTCCTCTTGATCAAATGGACACTCAGATATCATGTTTGCTATCAGAGTACAGTGGTTACAAATATAACTAGAATTCTCTTTATATAAGGCAATGCCTGTAGAGTATGTTCTCTGAGACATTTCCAATTAAAGACTTTCTGGGCCAAGAAATGAGTTTGCTTCCTGATTAGAAACGTCGTGTGGAAAAATAAGTCATGGCTGAGGGGATAAAACCAGAACTGAATATATGCTTCTGATGTTGAGTTGTGATTTAACATAAAGGCAATCTATTTCACTTCTATGTGCTAACATTTACTCATAAATAAATCTATAAAACAATAGATGATAATGTTAATGTCTCATGTCTATTCACAATGCACATTAATTCATCTTCATTACAGACATTGACTTTCATGAAGAAAGATGCTGTTTTATATGAGGTTCATAAATTTAAAATTAGCAAAGAAAACCAATAAATGAAAAAGGGCAAGGATAAATGACTGAGCATCCACAATTGTCTTCCTCTCTGCTATCCTGACATATTGCAAACCTTTAAGCTATGGCATGAACATAAAGGAACTGGGATGTAATCTAATATAATTGGAGAGTTGTAAAGCACTTTTACTTGGAGCTGGCACGCAGATGATGATGTCCACTTAGAGCTAAAAGGTATCAGTGTCCTGACCCCTCCAATCCTTTATTGGTGGACTGTAAGTCACCTCAAACTTTTTTAAAACAATAATAAACATCTCAGCAGATAATAGTTTCAAGTATTCTTGACAGAGCTTGTGAATATGGAGGAGGAGACAATATCATTGTTTCTTCAGACTCAATTACAGATCCCATTACCTTGGAAATCTGAAACTAGCTTGGAAAATCTTCACAGTTATTGTGGAAAGTCAATTTCCAAACCCCATCCCCACAGAATAAATAAGATAATAGAGCAGGAAAGAGTTGCAAAGGGAGAGGTGTTGAAATGTTATCTAGAGGTATGGAAAGGACAGAAAAACACTTTTCAACAGAGAAAATCATCTTTATGTGAGCATTGAGACATAGTAACATGAGCACTCTGGAACTCTTACCCTGTGTCCTATTTGGGGCTTGCTGAAGCTCTCCTGATACTCTCATTATTGCCTTGTATGTAAAGTATTTACAATTAGTAATGATTAACAATTATATTGAGTATATCCTTTGAAGTATCTACTATCTAAGTATGTTATTATGTCATTTGTTTCTTAAAGACCGTTAATGAGCTGTTATGGTCTATTTACAAACAAAGAACTGGAGGCTCAGGGAAGAAAAAATACTGTAACAGCAAAGTCAGTAACAATGCAGGAGACAAGGCTCCAACTGAGCGGCCCATGTGTGATTCCCACGTCTTGCTTATGGAGTACTTACAACTTATTTAAGAACTCTATTGCAGGCTAAGGTATCCTGGACTTGGTACTTGGATGTTGAAAGACAACCTTCAGTGAAGTGATCCTAACTCGATTCTCATGCAAATGCTCTATCTTCAAATCACCACTTTGGCAGGTGGTCCCTATTGTTAAGTCTGAAAATATAATGCTCTTGATTTTATTATCAGACCTAGAGAAACACGGAGGTCAAAACTCTAATGAGGAAAATTCATCTTGTACAACCTGACACATTGATTTCCAAAGCTAGACGTGCACATATATACACACACATGACCATTATTTTAAAGCACAGATTGACATTTTAATAGCTATGCTGTAACCTTTGTCAAGATCTTCTCTGGTTTGAATTTCAATTTCCTCATCTGTATAAGTAAGATAATGATAGAGTGGTTTAAAATATTAAAAATTGCTAATGTATAGTATAAATTATTAGCTCAAATGAAAATTATGGTAGCTTTCTAAATACCAGGCCTTAAATACTGGCTGTACTTTCATTAAAAATGATGGCGGTAAAAATGAGGACATAATGAAATAATTGACAGCCTTCTAAGAGACTCAAGCCTGTCTTAATCCCCAGAACCTATGACTAGGACTCTGTAGATACATCTGAGTTACAGGCCTGGTAAGAGTGTCAGCTGTACAAGTGGACTCTGAGCTAATGGATCATGTGTCCTTATCATATTTTTTTACAACAGAAAAGCACAGAGAGACAGTAATGGAGCTACAGGACCACTGTAGTGTTGAGGGTCACAGTCACAAGTCATGGACAACCCACAGTATGAAGATCTGGACGTACCAGAGCAGTTCTCCCTGGAGCTACAGAGACAATGAATGGAACCTTGCAAAGATCTTGATCTTAAAAATCTGGCATTCAAGACTATGAGAAAATTATTTCCTTAAGGTCATTTGTTATGGAGTCTTAGGAACCTGATACAGTTAGGGCGCATATGGGCCCGCTATACTATGATGAAAAGCAGGGCTTGGTAGTATCCATGTACTTGGTCTCTCAGCTCATAAATTCAGCTTATCCTAATTAGAAAGGTGCACCGTGGATATGAAACCATGGCACTCTAATCAAACAATGATGGTTCACATTTTCCTACTGTCCAAATCAGCTGGGGAAACATTCTTGTTACATTATAGGTGACCAATCCTGCTATGCACGGTGTAACTCCCACACAATCCTTAACAACTAGGTTGTTCAGCTATGGTCCGGTATGGGTGTCAATTTCAAGGCTATTGATCATTTACCTGCCATGGCCATATTTGGAAAAGCAATGAGGTCATTAGAGGAAACAAGGAATCTAATTTCATTAGGTATTAATGCCCAGGGGCACACTATTAAATTGCTTGGTATTCACACTCAGCTAAGGTACGTGAGAAGAGCGGTTGCAATTAACTAAACCGGTGTGTTTAATACACCACTCACTGTAGAGACCCTTAAAGGTGCCTTTGTGCACCAAGTACAAGGTTAAAGTTTTTATCTTGTCATTTTAGGAAAGCCTTCTGTGTTATAGTCTATTGCTTTTGGTCAACCTCATTGCCTGTGATAACATGGCTTATTAGGAACTGTTTTGTAAAGCAAGCCAAACGAAGTTCTTAGAAATCTTAAAATAAGGTTCTTAAAAGCTAACTAGTGCTTAAATAGTATGGCTAACCTTTCTGAAAGGGTGAAAACTGTAAAATAGGAACTAATGACTTTAATTTTATGGGGCCATTTGAAATAGAAAATTCTAATTTTGAGCTCTTTGTTTTTAACATGCAATCGGTATGGGTATGAATAACACAGGTGGCAATGTTGAAGGTATTTATGGTCCAGGGATGTCATTTCTCTGGAGAGTAAGACATGGATCATTTCCCTCCCAAGAGACATGAAGTTTTCCAAAACACCAACAAAGCAGAAGGCCTAATCTATCTCCTGACTGCTTGCTGATACTCCAAGTGGAGAGATACCACAGACAAGCCAGACGCCTGGGTTTCCCTCCAACCTTGTCTGCTTGGTCAGCTTTGTTTCCTGACCTTTTCATGGATGGTAGCACATAGCCACAGTTAGTGGCTACTTGCTGCTAGATGTGAATGTTCTCAACATGTTTCCACTACCCCTGCAAAGACCACTTCACATATGCACAGATCCGGTTCCTCAGGTCATTGAGCTATTCAAACATTATCTATACTAAAAACAATGTCCTTTGCTCTCAGTGTGTTAAATGTCTACCTGGAACTCAAGTCTCATTTCAAAGGCATTCCTTTTTCCATAAGACAACTCTCTATGCTCTTGCTACCAGGCATTTATCTCCTCCACCTGTGGTTCCACAGGACTTTGTCTACAAGGCTACATTTTAATCTGTGTCACTGAATTCTTGTCAAGTTCTAATTGGCATACCAATTAAAGCTGGCAATGCAGCAAGGTGGGTAGATATGGCTCCATGTTTCAAGGATTCTATCACCCCCAATCCTGATAATCAACAGATGCTCAATAGTTACTTACTGGAGACAAAGTCTGTCGATTTTTGTTAATCCACATAAATGGATAGCTAACTCTGCTTTGATCTGAAGTGCAAGGTGGTCAACATGACACTACGAGCTTTTCGCTTCATATGCACATATATGTTCATCTGTTAATTCTTTGCTTTCTTCTGGATTGATGCAACAAAGAGTCAGTAGCCCAAACTCCCCTAGAACTTGTAGTAATCCTTCTGTCTAAAATTCATGAGCTCTCGAATTACAAAGCTAGAGCCCCATGCCTGGGTACATATGTGCTTCTAAGCAAAATCAGCAAACTACAATAATTAAATCCATGAGCTGAAATGACTCTTCAAACTGTAAAGTTTATACTGACCTGGCATCACTCTGAAATCCCTTAGAAATCATATCAATGAAGACTCTTACCAGTTAGCTATAGTGTCATAAACTAGTCTTTGATCCTGGGATTGACCATTTGTAATCTCAAAGCAATTGCCCCTTAAGGCTTCTATCTTCTACAGCGCCGGCCACCAGAACTCTT
The DNA here is from genome assembly GCF_021556685.1 of Rattus norvegicus. Classification (NCBI taxonomy): domain Eukaryota; kingdom Metazoa; phylum Chordata; class Mammalia; order Rodentia; family Muridae; genus Rattus; species Rattus norvegicus. The sequence continues at coordinate 88,022,596 of NC_141544.1, forward strand.
GTTGCTAAATGACATGACATACATTGTAGAACCTATAGAAACCTTAGATTTTGATATAAGACTATTGTTGCATGTATTACAACGCTGTTCTAAGAAAGCATAGCATCACAATCAGTAATGCTAACTGACCCATGTCAGAGGTCACGAATTGTATTTCAATAATGATTAGATGCCTTTTCCTTTCTTTATAAAGACTTTTTTCTTCAAGGTACAAAGCAGAAAAACCTCACCATTTAGTCCAAGTACACTATTTCAGCAACTTTATTAAACACTTTAGGGGATTAGAATTCTTTGTTAAATTTTTTATTATTAAAAAGATGATCCAATTGCATGTATTCATTCTTTTTGTTGTAGCAAGGTATAAGACCAAGCCTTTTAAAAGATGGTCATTTCACTACAGACATACTTCTTATTCAGGGTTTAATGTGACTCTTCAAAATCATCTTTTGTTCATTCTTTCAGTAATCTGACACATACATAACAACTTCTCCATGAGTTCATGTGCCTAAATGCATCCTGAGCTCCTGTAACATGAACCTCAGAACTGTAGGAAATCACGAGACAAATAAGAGTCCACTCATAGTCTCAAATGTCTGCTAAAACAACTTAAAATCAAACAGGACCCAAAATTGGTATATAAATAATCAGAGCACATATTATACATAAGAATTCTAATACTTACTCTATGTCTGGAAGAATTATAACATCAGCAAGGCAAATAGAAGTCCTGGGAGAAAACCTGATTATGAGGATGAAATAAATTCTACTGTGAACAACCTTCTTTTGAAGTAATAAAAATTTAATCATAATGGTGCTCGGAGTATAGCAATTTCCAGGAAATAATTAACAAAAAATTAACTGGAAATTGAATCATCCTACGCAAACATTTTTTCCCTTCTGATAATGGAGAGGCCAGCAACTTTCTTAAGAAAGTATTGTTTCTAACCCTGCAAGAAAAGAACTAACTACATATCCTACAAGACAGTTAGCATCATAATAATGTGATTAATCCTCCTAACCCTCGTTCGCTGTGAGCATTCATTGGTAGATAGATAACTTCTGCTAAGGGACTCCATTTTCTGCCTTGCTCTTTGAGTCAAGCAATAATCACTCATAAGTACAAAGCCTGGCAAATCATTGCCCAGAGAAATAAACAACATTTCTCTAAGAAAATCAATAGCAAAAATAAGACCGGAACTTCATTCGTCAATCTCTCAGATTGGTGAGCATTATACAAAATGTCATCTCCTCCCCCAGAACAAAACAATGAACCGTGAATTAATCATAATATATCTGACATTTATTGGCTGATTCCCGTTTACCTGGTGCTGTGGTAAACACTTGGTGTACACAGGTTCATTTAATTCTCACAGAAAGCTAGGTCATATGAGTAGCTATTCTCCCTGTATAGCTGAGACCAATGAAGTTTAACCAGGTGCCTCTGGATTAAGGTATAGTCTATACACTTCCCCGAACAGTTTCTGCCACCATGCTAAGCTAAGCTAAGCTAGGCTAGGAAAAACAAAAACAGACAAACAAACAGAATAAAAACAAAGCAGAAAGCTGTTTCAGGGAGCATGCTGCATAATTTTAGTAAAGAAATTCCCATTTCCATTTGACCACTGGGTGAGTGATTTCACAAGTCGTCCCGAGTCAGAAAGGAGTCACCTTGGCTTATCTCTCCCTGTTACAGTCTGGGCCCGTGCCCCCCACCCGTCTGAGTTAGAGTTTCCCATTTCTATCTACATCGTTCTATGCTTACTAACATTATCACTTACACAAGCATCATTTTCTTCCTGGTTTATGCAAATGTCCTTTAAAAGGTCTCCTCCTGGTTCATTTTACCCCCTTGAGCCACCCACCATGAGCAGTTAGAAAGGCTGATATTTCTAAAAGGCATGTATGTATTTGTCTCTAGTGAGGCACTCTTGCCTATAGGGTTGGACCTATACTTTGCATAATACTTTAAGCCTTTGATTACCTAGCCCCTATAATTTCCTGTCTACATCAGAAAATATCTATAATACCATGAACATACAGTACGATCACACCTACATCTCTGTGGATTCCATTCATTAGGTTAGAACACTCTTTGCTTCTGTTCATTCGCTTTGCTTTCCAAATCCTAGCTTAGCAGTAACTTCTAAGAAGACTCCACTAATTACCCAAGATAGCCTAAGATGTCCCCTCATGGTCGCTCACCCTCAGGCACAGCACTTGTCACACTGAACTGCTCACCAATTTGTGTCCTTTATGATACCTAGAATCACCTTCAGATGCTTCAGAGGGTACAACCCGCACCACCAGGAACCCACTACACAGCCATACTGTGGGTGCCAAGGAATATTTGTGGGCTGGGAGGAGAAAAGAAGGACAAATAAAGAGAAAAGGGATGGAAGAGAACAATTAAAACAAAGGAAAGGAGAAAGGGAAGGGAGGGGAAAGGGAGGGAAGGAGGGAGAGGGAAAGGGAGAGGGCAGCGAGCTTGAGGGTAGGAGGGTGAGTTACACGGAACAAGAGTGACATTGACATGCATTCATATGAAACTCCCAATGGAAGGTTTTCTCTGGGAAAGCTCTGAGCATCTTTGATCCCTTGACAGGTAGCCACTGCTTGGTGGTTATTGGCACTCAGGGCACCCTGATGTTAAAGAAAAGGTGGTAAAACTGCATTCGAATTAAACTCCTTCTTATACTTCAGGGAAGAGAATAGAAGCATGCGATTTTCCCTGAGAGAAGTCAGTTAACAGGGACTAAGAGCTGAGTAGCTATTGGCTTTAAAAACCTTCAACCCCTTCTCTTCAGCACCCAAGTCTTCCCAGGAACAGCAGACTTGAGGACAGTAAGGACAAGAGAGCAGTTCAGTCTATTATTTAGCGTCATGCCCACTGCTTTTACGGAGCGCTCTTCCTTTCTTTCTTTTTAAATACCCCTACTAAATGCAAAGAATTTCACTCTTCAAGGCAAGTGTACAGTAATAAAACCAAAGAATGTTTTTACTTACGTATTTTTATGGCAGTCACTTTTCCCAAAAAGGGGGAAATGCTAGAATATCTGAATTCTTTATGCCTCTTGCTTTGAGTGATATCCTTTTACAAACCCAGGAAAGTCATTCTGTCTTCTTTTGCCACAGTGTCTTGTCATCCAAAGCCCCTGCTGCCATTTCTACCCTTTGAAATTGCGTCATTTGGAGACTTGGCTTGAAAGCCCTTTCTTCTGTGAGACCTATTTCAATACGCCTAATGGAGAATGACAGCTTTATCATCTCGGCTCCAATGCTATTCTGCTCATTTACTCCTCCAATATGAACTGATCTGTGTCATTTATTATGCTCATCCTTTTTTTTAACACACTCAATGTCTCTTCCTGAAAGGCAAGAGTCATTCCTTCTTTATCTTTGCCTCTTTTAGTATCGTAGGCACCGTGGTACTTCATGACCTAAATTTTATGCATTTGCCAAGCTGAACTGAACCAAAGAACCAATTTTCCAACCTACTTGCTTCTATTAACAAAGCTGTGGCTCAAATACAACTTCTGCCTCTTCAAGTGTTTTTATTTACATTTTTAAATGGAATTTACTTTTTTTCCAACAATGGTTTAAAGAAAGTGAAATGTTAAGATAGACCAGGGGTGACATGAGAGAGAGAGAGAGAGAGAGAGACAGACAGACAGACAGACAGACAGACAGAGACAGAGAACAGTCTAAATGGGCCAGTGATTATGAGAAACTTCAAATTTTTGCCCAAAATAATAAATTTTATCCTGACCAATTAAAGAAATTTTCATAAAAGATTGATGTCCCTTTAAAGCGTATTAATAGAGATTGTTCAAACAGAAGTGGCAGGAGGGGGTTAATGCTTACAGGATAGTTTCCACATGTAGGTCCTTTGGAGAACACATTTCACTGAGAGGAAATAAAAAAGGCCTTTAAGATGCAGAAACCCATAGCCAAACATTAGATAGAGAGAGAGAGAGTTCAAATTGGAGGTCTTCAGTGAACCCCTCCACTTGGAGCTCAGGAAATCCCTGAGGAAGAGGAAGAATGTAGAATACAGGAGGCTTGAGAACATCAAAAGAACAAGATCCACAGAATCAACTAAGTAGGGATCATGGGGACTCCCAGAGACTGAAGCAGCAATCACAGAGCCTACATGGGCATGACCCCGGCCTTCTGCACGTAGGCTGTGGTTGCTAAGCTTGGGGTTTCCATGAGACTCACAGCAGTGGGAGTAGGAGCCTCTTTGACTCTTTTGCCTGCTCTTAGGAACCCTTTTCTCCTATCTGGATTGCCTCACCCAGCCTTAATATGAAAGTTTGTGTCTACTCTCATTGCATGCTGTTTTGCTGTGTTCAGGTGATATCCCTAGGATGAATCTTGCTCTTTTCTGAAGGAAGACGGAGGAACAGTGGATCTAGGAGACAGAGTGTAGAAGGACTGGGAACAGCAAAGAGAAGGGAAACTGAAATGGGGATATATTGAGAACAAACAAACAACCAAACAGTGAAAATGGAGAAAGAAAATATCAACCTATGTGAGGTTAGGAAGGAATTATTTAAAGTGAATAATTCCTAGTATGCATTTCATTCATTTCAACTAGTGGTTTTCTTGAACTGTTTGGAAGGCAAATTGATTGCGAAACTAAAATGAAAGGACTATGGTGCTTCACGCTGTGGTTCCTGCCCTCTCAGCAAGCCTGACTCTTCTTAAAGCTCTATTTCTGAACCAAGACAGCTAACAGCTCTCACTCAGAGCAAGGAGACTTTCGAGTAGTTTTAGAAAATATTTAACCAACAGCTGTGGATGAGGTTTTACATATTTTTAAAAAACATTTTTTTTTAAAAAACTCAATTTAAGGCGTGCCCGAGTGCAACATTATATTCTATTGATCACTTCTGACTGGCAGCCTGGATAATGAGAAAGTAATGGCTTCACAGGGTGTGAGCTACACTTTCCTGAGCACTGTGCAAGGGGCACAGTTATATACACATGGCAGTACTGCTCCGATGAGTCCCGTCCCCGGACTCACTGCAAAACAGACAGTCCAGAGGACTTCCATTCTATATCAGTTTTTAGAAATATAAACTCGCAGCATTACCAAGGCATTCATAACAGCCTTTAAAATGTGATGTAGGAATCAGAGGAAATTTAAGCATACACACAAAAATAATCGAAAAAGATCTCAGGACAAAATGCAAAAATTATGAGTTTCAGTTCTAATTACAACTTGAGAGTTTTCAAGCAGAGTTATAATAAAGATAGCAAGCTCCCTAACCCCCAGGTCTTCCTTAATCTTCATACAGCATTGATGTGTAGAGCATTCGCTCAAGCTATACGGAGAAGAGGTGGATTTTTCCTTGACTCCTCTGAGTGGTTCACTTCATGATGTCTATCTGACCTGCATTTTCCCTCAGCCTTACTTAGGAGCAGCAGATGATTCTGAAGTTTGGAATCTTGCTCAACTCTGCCTCATTCTTATCCCTATTGTTACCATAGCAAAAGATTGTGAACTTCACCTTTTAAAATTCTTTCATTGACTGGTTTCCAATTTTCAAGTGTAAGTTCATCCGGTCACCTCACTTATGATCAGCAGTCCTGTCACATAACCAGTTATTAAGAGTGGAGTTTGTAAGTCCACCCCTGTTCCTCAGCTCTGGGGTGCACTTGGAAGACTTTTGGCCTGAGTGTTTTCTCCTGCTTAAAGTCACACGTCCCTCTTGCCACACCAGCCAAATAGATTCTATGTTCTTTTGATTTCACTCTCCCAAAGGCCTGGGATTATTAGCTTTCACAGAGTCCACTTGTTCACCACACCTCAGATGATTAGTTTTAAAATGTCTCTCACAGAACTCCAGATTCTGAGATCAAGGTTAACACACTTACCTTAAAAAGAAAGGTCGTGACTCTACCAACACTCTGCTTGATAAGGAACAAGGGAAGTGGTGAGCTCTGCGGCAAACGTTATGCTATTACACTTTTGAAAATGTAACCTCCGAAAAATAGATTATTTAATGACCTCATCTGTGAAATGGGACAACAGTACTTACCTCAGAGATTAGTGTCAGGGTTAAATAAGCTAACAGTGTTAAGATTCATTAAGGACCAGTTTATCTCTCGCTGGCTCTCTTTGCTGCCTTTATCCCGCAGGACTGAAGTCTGTGTTTGGCTGTAAATCTGACAGCAAAATCAAGCTTTCTGGCCTCTTACCTCCAGAGAGTCATCAGCGTTCACCATCCAACAGTCCGTCCAGGTGGCCACGATCAAAAACCCAGTTGAGAAAATGGCCAAGAAGCAGGCAGCGTACTGAAGAAGATCCTTCATGGCAGCAAGCAGCCTGTTGGGAAGGGACTCATGGGCAGATGCCAGTTGAGCTGGAATGCGATTGACTTCTGATGCTATTGGCTTCTGTTGCCGGTACCTGGGGATGCTAGGTCCTTTTTGTTTCCTCACACCCCTCTTGCAGGCACCTTAAATTTCAGAAAGAATTGTACAAATATGTTGTACCAGAGCGAGGGTCCTGGAGGTCACTTATCCAGCAGCCAAGCTCCCAATCAGAAGCCAGGGCAGGGGAAGAACTGAACACATCGTGCTGCTGCGTGGGAGAAGCAGCCCTGGCTGTGGTCTAACGTGAAACGATAGTCGCAGAGGCCTGTGGCTGTGACAAGATGGAGGACGGAGGAAGGTTCCTAGGCAGGGCTGGAGCCTGTAAACTGATCTTTCTCAGGCCCCTGGGAGAGGGAGCTGTTCTCCTCCCCCTTGGAAGGTGGCTGTACGGTTGACCGATTGCGATTTTATTGTTAGACTATTTTAATATCCCCTAACTACCCTAGACAGACAAGCCACCAGTGAAATTATGCTAAGCAAGTACTAGCTCAAGCAAGTTCACATTCCAAAGTGTTGGGCAGAACACTTGGCAGGAGGCTGGGCCAAGGACCCTAACTAACCTTTCAGACCAGGACTGGGGACAAGTGTGCATATGGGAATTATTGTTTTATTTTTATTGACACAGAACATTGGAACGTACTTATGGAGAAGAACGTGGCTCATTAACTTGTCAGTTAAATGAAACTGCAAGCATTTATGTGTAAATCATAAGTAAAGCCCCAACAGTTTTTAATAACACCCAAATACGCAAGGAATACAGAATTGAGGTATTTCAGGATTTTCTTTCTTAATGCAATATATGGTATTCCTGAGTGTGTGTGTGTGTGTGTGTGTGTGTGTGTGTGTGTGTGTGTTTTATTGGTCTATTGTTTACTTAACCTAAACTATACTCATAAAGTCATATTACATGACATACAGACGCGACACCAGGTTCCATCAAATCTTTAAATAAAGCATCAAAGGTCCCATTGTACTTGGATCCATAGCTCAGGGGCTCCTAGTCTGAAAACCTTAGAGTGGTGGTTCTCAACCTGTGGGTCATGACCCATGGCAGGGTTGTCAAGTGACCCTTTCTCGGAGGTATTCCTCACAGATATTTACATTAAGATTCCTAACAGTAGCAGAATTACAGTTATGAAACACCAATGAAAATAATTTTATGATTGGGGGTCACCACACTGTAAGGAGCTGTATTAGAGGGTCGTAGCATTGGGAAGGTTGAGAACACTGTGATGTGGCACTTGTCTTTCCCTGCCTGGCTTATTTCACTTAATGACCTGCTGCTCCGTCCTTGCCACTGCAAATGACAGGATTCCATTATTTTTATCGCCGAGGGGAATTACTTCGTATAGAGTAGCACAATTTCTCCATGTAACTCCATCTACGTGTGTTGCATGTGTTTCTCTATACGTACACACAGATGCACATAACTCAAACACATACATGCACACAACACACAGAGAGACAATATACACACACACAAAAAGCATACACATACACACACAATGAACAACTCACAGAGACACACAAATCACAGATGTCACATGTATAAAGAGAACATTTGCACGGTATCTGTCTAGTTTAAATGTTCAGTTATAAGTCGGTACAGGCACTGTGGGAGACAATAGGGGTTCCTCAAATCTGAAAGTATAAGAATGTAATCCAGCACCCTCACTTCTGGTTATACAACCAAAAAAAAAAAAAAAAAACCAAAAAACAAAAAACAAAAAAAACAAAAAAAGTAGTCAAGATCTTGAGCACTCACTCATATATTTTGGTTGAGATGGATAAAACCTAAGAGTTCACTAGCTTGTGACTACATGGAGAAACTCTGCTTCCATATATGATGTAATTCCCCTCAGCCATAAAAATGATGAAATCCTGTCGTTTTCAGCGACAAGGATACAACAGCAGGTCATTAAGTCGAATACGCCAGGCAGGGAAAGAGAAGTGCCAAATCATAGCATTTGTTTGTGGGATCCAAAAAAGTAGATTGGTGGTTATCCAGGCCTGGAAACACAACAAGGGAGGTTGGAAGAGTTTAAGACAAGGCTACAAGCAGTTGGAATAAATTCTGGCATTGTACAGCAGAGTGACTACAGCTTTAATAAAATTTCTTTCAAAATCGCTAGAAATGAGATGTATTAGTGTTCTTGTCACAGAAAAAATGGTGAATGCTGAGTATAGGGCTTGTGCTACTCAGATTTAATCACTATGGATGGTATATATGATGCTAAGGTTACTGAGCACTTGAAATTGTTATTTCAAATTTTCTTTCAAATATTTTACTTTTATTAGTTTGTGTGAGTGCACATGTGTCTGTGTTGTGTGTGAATTTGTATGCCTGTGTGTGTTGTATGTTGTGTATGTATGTGTATGGTGTCTGTGTGTGTAGTGTATGTGTATATGTGTGGGTACCCCTCTGTGTGTATTTGTGTGTCTCTGTCTGTTGTTTATTGTATATGTGTGTATGAATGTGTATGTGGTTTTTGTGTGTGTGTATAATGTCTCTGTGTATGTGTCTGAATTATGTGTATCTGTGTGTATGTATATATTTTGTATGTGTATGTGGCTCTGTGTGTGTCTGTGTGTGGTGTGTGTATGTATATGTTTGAGTGTGTATTATATGTGTCTCTGCATGTGTTATTGTGTTTGTCTATGTGTGGTATCTGTGTCTATGTATATGTTTGAATGTGTATATATGTGTATATGTATGATTCTGTTTGTATATATGCCTGTGTGGTGTCTGTGTCTGTATGTATATGTTTGAATGTGTATATATGTGTATATGTATATGTGCCTGTGTGGTGTGTGATGTGAGTGTACATATATGTTTGAGTGTATTTGTATGTGTGTATATGTATGTGTGTTGTATGTGTCTCTGTGTGTGTCATTTATTATGTGTCTATGTGAGTATATATGTTTTGTGTGTGTTGTCTGTATTATGTATGTATATATTTGAGTGTGTGCATGTGTGTATGTGTGTGTGTGACTCTGTATATGTGTCTGTTGTGTGCGTATGAGTGTGGTATATGTGTCTGGTGTGTGTGGTGTCTGTATCTGTGTTTTATGTATGCATATATATGTGGTGTGTGTATGTATGAATATGTTTGAGTATATGTATATGTGTGTATGGGTGTTGTTTGTGTGTATGTGTGTGAATGTGTGTAGTGTGTCTTGTTTGTTGTGTGCATATGCATGGTGTATGTGTATGTTATGCGTGTATGTGTGTGGTGTCTGTGTCTGGGTTATGTGTATTCATGTACGTGTGGTATGTGTATGTGTATATATGTATAAGTGTGTGCATATATGTGCATGGGTGCTGTGTGTGATTGATTTTGTATATGTGTGCATATGTGTGTATTTGTTGTGTGTAAATGTGTGTATGTTTATGTTTGAGTGTGTGTGTAGTATATATATGTTTGTGTGATTATGTATGTGAGTATGTGTATGTATGTGTACATTTGTGTGATTGTGTGTGTTTGTGTGTGTGTGTGTGTGTGTGTGTGTGTGTGTGTGTGTGTGCAGGTTAGTAAATGATTTTCAGGAGCCAGTTCTGCCCTTCAACCACGGACTCCTTATGGGTGGAACTCAAGCAGTCAGACTTGCTCTGCAACTGCTCTTACCTCCTAAGCCATCCTGTGACATCTGTTAAATTATTTTCCCTTGAGAATGAAAACAGTCTGTAGTGTTAGACATATTACTTAGTATTACTAAGTTCTCTAAATGCTATCAGGTACTGGAAATTAAACCCAGGGCCTGGCTTTTATGAAGTAAGCACTTGCTGATAAGCTGTAACTGCTAGTGCCTAGATCTTAAATTCAATCTATTTGACTTTCCCCCTCATAATTGAGGGATTTTTCTTTTTAAAATGTAAATCTTCTTGACCGACATACATATTTGCAATGATAAAGTTACTGTAATGAATACACACTTTCTTTTCTTCCATTAATCAGTTCCTTAGGGATGTTTTAAATCTGCCTGTTCGACGCTTTGGTTTTCAGAATGGAAAGACAATATCAACAATACTACTAAAGGCTATTTTACAAACATCCTCTCCTGTTCTCATTCTCAGTCATGTTTTGTCTCCACTTGAGCCTCATTTCCAGCCCTACTCTTTGAAATATTAAGGGGTAAATACTGATTTATAAATACCCTAGAGAAATACTGGGCTCCCTCCCAAAATTACTTGGACCAATAACAGGTTTATAACTGGCCTTGTATTTATAAGTTTGGAGGGAAAATTACTGTCGGGGCTGGTTTTGGTGGCACATACCTTTAATCCCAGCAAAGAGGAGGCAGGAATAGAAGTAGGTAGATCTTTGTGAGTTGTAGGCCAGCTAGGACTACCTGTTTTTTTAAAAAATAAAGTACACAGTCATATGCAGTATATTTAAGAGTAAGTAATTGTTTTAGGTGGCTGGAGAGATGGCTCAGAGGGAATGAGCGATGGCTGGTATTCCAGAGGATAGAGATTCAATTCCCAGCAACTACATAATCATTTGTAATTCCAGTCCTGAGTGATGTGATGCCCAATTCTTACTGTCTTCAACACCAGACGTACACATGATACACAGACACATACCCAGGCAAAACACACACACCCGTGAGAGGCAGTTTACAGTGTTTCTGTCTTTTACAATTCAGATGAAAAGACCATAAAAGAACAGCAATTGATAGCAATGGCAGCAAAATTTCCTTTTTTATCTCATGCATTGATGTTAGAAAATGTGTTTACTGAAGCACCACGAGGACCAATGTCTGTTTGCTTTTTTTGAAAAGCATTCTGTTAAGGTATGCACAAGTGGAGTTTTACCTGTGTCTGAGTGAGTAGCCTTTATGGTTTTAAGTGGTCTGTCACCATTAGGTTTTTTTTTTTTAAAAAATACCTTAGAAACATTTTAGTTCCACAATGAGTTACGACAGTGAAACTCTATTTTGCATTGTTATAACACAACAGAAAAGGAGACTGGGAGAGAAGAAGTGAAGGGAGGATGGAGAACGATTCCCAACAGATCATGTAAACAGAATCAATAATTGAGATGCCAAAATATTGGAAAAACACCTCATGGCTGGATTACCTTACTTGTCATTAATAATGTTTCCATAAAAACCAAAGTGAAAGGCTAACGAGTTAAAAACGAGAATTGATTAAAAAAAGAAAGGCCTTCAAGAATATGTTAAGATAGGTCTAGGGCTACAGCCCAGTCGGTACAGCGCTTGCTCAATACACACAGAACTCTGGGTTCCCTCCCCAGCACCTCATAAACTGCTCACTGGGACACACACCTGTCCTGGCAACGTGTAGGAGATCCAGGCAGGAAGATAAGAAGTTAAAGGTCATCCTTACTACTTAGTCAGTTGGATGGCAGCCTGGGACATGTGAGATTCTGTCTGAAAAGTTTTTTTTTTTTTAACAAAACCAAAAATAAAAAAAGAGACAAATAGAAAGAAAACCAAAGAGCCAAAAAAAAAAAAAAAAGCACAAGATTCAGTTTGCTTGATTTGTCTTATTCAAGTTTACTTTAATTTTACCTTATTTTATTATTTGTTTCTTTCAGACGCTTTTTGTTTTCGTTTCCTAATGAGACAGATCAAGAAAGGATATGATTTTAGGTGGCTTGGAAAGTGGGGACGATCTGAGAATATTTAGAAGAGGGGCAACCATAGCCAGAATATAGTGCATGAAAAAAAGGCTATTTTCAATGAAAAAGGAAAAGAAAGACAGAAAGGATATAGGGAATGATAAACTCAATATGAAACATTATTATTTCTAATTTAATTCATTTTACTCTGTTTCATAACATTTAAATTTAAATGCAAAGCTGGCTGGAAAAGCCTAACAGAATGTAGTATGCTGTCCTAAAGAGGACGTGTGTGGTAGCTTCCACTCATTCACAAGTGCATCATGGCTGCCGTTTACTCCGTTCATTGCATGCCGTTTCTTTGGCTTATCCCATTTAACAGCTGAACAGGAAGGGATTGCCTGTTATGCAACACAACACACCGTGCAGCTTTGGTGAGTCACAAGTGAATCTTTCCTTGTGCCCCAAAATCTTGAATGCTCATGCTCCGCTGATCTTAGGGAACAAACTAATTCCAAAAATGCATGGCCAGTACGGGAAAGGCCTGGCTTCAGCTCCTAGCTTCCTGCCCCGGGACCTTTCCCAAGGTATTTCTCCTGCTGACTGCATTCCCTGGGGCAGGGGTTCTTCAGCCTCAGTGAACACTGGAATCTCCAGGGCCAGCGGCTATAAATACAGACCAGGAAGCACCATACTCAGAGACCCGGATTCAGGAAGTTGGAAGTGGGTGCCCGGAATGTATGTTTTATCTGTGTTTAGTATAAATTCTTCACGCTTTTAGAGACTGGTTCGGAGAAGCACCCCACGCAGGAACAGAGTAACTGCCACACGACATTTCAGAGCTGGAACCGCAGATTCTAAATGAAGCAGCAGGAGAGGGGAGATCAGTACCACATCATTGGTCTTAATCTTTTTTCCTAACTGATGCCATTAGCAGGTCTCAAAGTCAAATATCACATCCTAAAAGAAAGGAGGAAGTTTAAAAAAATTGAGCATTCCTATATGCATATATATAATTATATATCATACGTAGATCATATTTTTGGAAATCAAGCCGCCTTCTTCAAGAAAAATCTAGAGTGTAATATATACTTTATTTTCATTATTTACTGACCTTGTATGTGGTTGGGGGCGGAGAGTTTATTCAGACAATTGTACAGCTGACTCTGGATTGAAGTTTACCATTTTTAAAGAATGGAAATAAAATAGTCACGCTTCAATGTTAAGTTCTGTGGGTTAGAAGACAGTAGGACAGGGCTCAAGATTGAGCTCGCCAAAATGATGTAGATTTCATCGGTGGAATGTGAGTGTACTTGTGAGGGAGAGGCAGCTGTGAGGGAGCAGGAACCACGGAGGGCGCAGGGAGCACGGAGGGCGCAGGGAGCACGGAGGGCGCAGGGAGCACGGAGGGCGCAGGGAGCACGGAGGGCGCAGGGAGCACGGAGGGCGCAGGGAGCACGGAGGGCGCAGGAACCACGGAGGGCGCACGGACCACAGAGGGCGCAGGGACCACGGAGGGTGCAGGGACCACGGAGGGTGAAGATACAAGGAATCATGGGTCTATGTCATCTGGCTCTTCTCCACAGTCCATCATGGAGTGTTGGCAGCTTGAACACAGTAAGGTACAACTTCCTCCCAGCACACACTTCAGGACAGCTGACTGTGCAAAGCGTGACACCAGGTTCGGGGGCATCAGAAAGAATGAAAATTGAAGACTTTCTCTCAGTCCTTGAGACGTGTGCCTTTTGGTGAGAAGGTAAAGTACACAAAGCACTGAGAGAAAGCAAGGTGCTCCATCTAGGTAACCGACATCAGTCTTGACTGTGTGTGTATGTGTGTGTGTGTGTGTGTGTGTGTGTGTGTGTGTGTGTGTGTCTGTCTGTCTGTCTGTCTGTCTATCTCTATCTATCTATCTGTCATCTGTCTATCTATCTAGTTCTCTATCATCTATCTATCTATCCATCCATCCATCCATCCATCTATCTATCTATCTATCTATCTATCTATCTATCTATCTATCTACCTATCTACCTATCTATCTATTTTTGAGGCAAGGTATTTCTCCATATTCCTGGCTGTCTTAAGATCCTGAAGCCAGCCTAGAACTCACAGAGATCTGGCAAAGTGGTGTAATTAAATGTGTGAGCTACCACCTTGATTTCTAATACTCTGTCTATAAGGGGACCAGGGACACCAGTAAGAACTATAAAATAATAAACGTGAAGCATAATACCATTATGGGAGTATGTGAGTGATATTTACAAAATATTTTCAAATTTATTATCTAGTCAAGATGCGTGACGATAGACATCTTGGTTTTGGTTTCTAGTGCAGCCCACACACTAAGAGCTCTGCCTGACACATAGTAATCCCTCAAAAGATATATATAAAATTTTCTATAAGCTTGCACGTTCCCACATTTGACAGGTGAAGCAGTATTGATTTTCTTCTAAAATATCCAATCCCCTAAACTGTGGAAGCAACCTTGTCACCTTTGCTCCAGAGCCAGATGGCCTATGACATCACTAAGACAGTCACTTAGGGTATTCACTACTCTCCCTGTGTCTCATGACTCAGTGTTGACACAGATCCTGGCTGAGGTGTTGGAGACACCTGCTGATACCCGTAGTCACTCCCACACCGGCTCTGTAAAAGGACACAATTGCGAAACTGCAAACACTGCAGTTGGCCTTTCAGTCTGCAGGTGGAAGCAGCCTCGCATTTTCCGTTGAGCCTAAGGAGATGTTTCTGTGCTGACTCATGTTTCCTCAGTGTCACAAGACACTTCTGTATGCAGGAAAACAGGGGTATGAACCCTTGGAATCGTCGCACCCTTTTTCATGCCTAGCGTTTGGCGGGAACATCTACACAATCGTAATCAATTACTGTTGTTGAAGAGAACCTGTGCTGGCTATAACTAATGGCAAAATAAATCACTGGTTTATAGGTCTAACTGCACAGTCATAGCAATCCGAGTTCAGGCCATGCTCATTAATAATGTCAAGCCTTCGGCAAGCTATTAAGTATGTCCCATGGGGCCTCCCTGCCTGCAAACTACGAATTATGAACTGTTTCATGAAATGATGGAAAATAATTAGTATTTAGAGATGGTCTATGTAGTATACAAAATGCAATAAATAGCCATCGAATTATAGCTACTGTGATTTACACGCTTCAACTGTGATCAAAGCTGTTAGGTCAAAGGCAGGTCTCTATCGGTCAACCTGCAGGGCTACCTGCAGCAGGCGCACTAAACAGACAAGTGGTGCTGAAAAGCTAGAGGATGAATTTCTTCAATGTTACTGCAATAGTCTGAGGAACAAAGATGTCCAGTGTCTGTCTCCCTACCATTGAGACCCCTTGTTGAATTATCTCCAGTTTCTCCTGTAATGATATCAAAACATTGTTAGTAGTATATGTAATCTATTTCTGCAAAATAATTTCTTCTATAGCTTGCCCTGAGACTCCAGTCTTTTAACTCACCGGGGTGAGAAATTCCAGTTCCTTGAGAGCAAATTTTCAATAGTCCAATACTCAAATACAGGCACCAAAATGTCTTTCTTCCAACCTAATATACAAAGGCTGGACCTAGGCCTCCCTGCACATATGTAGCAGCTGTGCAGCTTAGTTTTCGTGTGATTTCCAAACAACTGTAGTCTGGGGCTATCTCAAAAAATGTTGCCTGTACATGGGCTATGTTCTACTAGCTTGTCTGCCTGTGAGTCTCAGTGGGAGAGGAAGCTCCTAGTCATGAAGAGTTGAAGTCCAAGGGTTGGGAGGATACCCAGAGGGACCCCTACCTACTCAGAAAAGAAAGGGAAATGGAGGGGTGATTGTAGGAGGGTGTGATTGGGAGGGGGCAGTGAACAGTATATAAACTGAATAAGTTAAAAATAATGTTAAATTAAAAAAAGAAATATCTTGCTTCTTGCCAGGAGAGTTACAGTACTTTGTTTTATTTGTGTGTGCCATATGTTGTATGTATATATATGTGGACATGTGTGTATGTGTATGATGTATATGTGTATATGCACTTGATCCATATCTATACATAAAATAACTTAATGAGTTGTCAACACAGTTAACAAAAAATGTAACTGTAGAATAATTAATTTCTTCTCTCCCATAGTTCGTTCAAGGCTACTTGACAAATGGCTTCAGTAAGTAAAGGGACTTGATGAACAAGCTGCTAACCTGAGCCTGAGATCCAGAACCCATGTAAGCCAGCTAGATGCAGTGGTGCACACATATGATCTCAGTATTCTCGTGGTGAGATGGCAGATGAAGACAGGGGATTTTCTGTAAACTTGTGGGCTGAGTGGAAGAGCAGAAGCAAGAGACAGGGCACAAGGAGGGAATTGACTCTTTAGTGTTTTCTTTTCTCCTATGCACATGCACAATGCACCCTACACACACACACACACACACACACACACACACACACACACACACACACCTGTGTACGTCTGGTACTAAACTTTCGTTCACAGTAATTTACAGCTGCAAGCAGTCAAGTTTGGTCACATATCCTTGAGAAGTCAATTAAAACAAACTAATAGTAGAAAACAGAAATTGATTTAGTCAGTGTGACCATTTTGGGGAGAGGCACAAAAGACCCAGGGATTTCTTTAAATCCTTCTTTCTGGTCTTGGAGTAAAATGTTGGCTTAGAGAGGTGAGGGCCATGCACATCTAAACCGTCCCTGTTAAGGTGTGGTCCTGGCCGCCACTGACCTGTCTCTGCGTGGGGTTCAGTCTCACCCCTGTAAGGCAGCCTGACAAACCATTAGAACCATGAAATCTCTTCCTGTGAGAAATGTTCCCTTTCAGGTTTCCACCTTTTCTTTCTCCCGACGTGGTCTTCTTGGGGAAATTTTTCTCTCTCTTTCTTCTTTCCTTCCTCTTTTTCTTTTTTCTTTTTCTCTTTCAGTAGTGTGATAGCCTGGAGAATCTTTTAGAATATTCTCCTGTCTTCCAGGTTACTTATACAAACCTCACATACATGATACATACCCCCCTAACACCCACTCAAGTTCACATAGAAATATGATAAGATCAAAGATACAATCAAGCAATAAAATATTGGCAGGTGAGCCACATGTCTATTACCGTTCCTTTCAGACCTTCCTTTGCAGCTAGTCTACCTTTTGAGTATGAAGGGAAGGACAGTTACCAGAATTGCTGTCATGTAAATTGCAATCAAGCAAGGTAGGTCAGAGAAGTTACAGCCAACTCTGATAAGGGATGGAGGTTTACATCAATATATTCACGTTTTGTGGCAGGTTTCAGGAAAATGGACCCTAGTTACTGTGACCCATCTTGGGGAAAGAAATTGGAATTTCTAGGGTTAACCTTGGCAGAAGATGGGAGCTGCAAGAGAAAATTGGACAGACCCCATTTTGGACCCTACCTCCACTTGGAGATTTTGTCTTCTGAGCTACAGCGGGCGATGAAATGGTGACTGCTTTGTCTATAATTCATAGTGCACAAAGACACACTGAAATTGTCAAGCGATACGCTACTAGACTGGGTGGCTGTGCACTTATCACAGCCCCACATGCCCACATCACAGTGCAATGCTTTCTGCTCAGCTGATAAATTCTTAGCTCATCTAACCTTATCTAAACGCTGGGGACTTTCAAGCATGCCAAGAGAGTTTCTGCTTGGGACAGTGGATGACTAACTGTTTTATTCACACTGAAAACTTGTGTGCGGGAATACAAGTAACATCCTTTGCTAGAGCCTATAAATAAAGGGACAAAGTACAAAATTAAGGAGCAATAGTTCTCTAGCATGTTCAAGGCACACAATTAGACAGTAGGGAACTGGGAAGCTCATTTATAAGATTAGGCTCACTTTGTGTTAAGAGAAGATTCTAAGCTTTAGGCTAGAGTTGATATGATCTTATCCCTGAGAGCCACTAAAGGGTTTAGACACTAGACAAGGACAGAAAATGTAAGTCAGTGACAGAGGGCTTACATACCTTATACAAAGCCCTGGATTCTAGCCTTGGTACAAGATATAAAAAATAAAGAAGAGGAAAAGAGTTACCCAATAACAAATAGACAGAGTAGCGTCCTTCAGATCCTTCCTGCTAATTAGAAACTTAACTCTTCTTTGCCCTCAAACTTTAAGCTTTAAATTGACATCCTACAACCAAGCTTAGGAAGCTGATAAATATCATTCCTAATCATATAATATAATATAATATAATATAATATAATATATGATTCATATAATCATATAATAGTCAAGATGTTACAGTGTGACTGATCACAGTGATCTTACAGTGGGGTGCAAACTGGATTCCATATTTTGAGCTGATTTGACCTGGGCTAGCACAAGCTGTGCTGTGTTCTGCACCCAGGCTGCGTACCAACATTACAGTGCTCGTGCCCAGCTAGCCACAGGATCACCAAACTAAGTCAAGGATGCTCTGCCTACATTATGCTGTGTTAGTAAGTTATGATGTTCAGCAAAATGGTAGATGCACCTTTTGCCTTAGATATTTCAACTAACAATAAAAGGACTTGTCTGGAACTACCTCATCAAGTCTAGAAGACTAGTCTTTATTTGAAGAGTCTTGGGTTACCTTCCCTAACTTGCTCCTGGTTCTTCCTCTTTCTTTCCCAACATTCTGGCTTCTGCTGCTTTTCAGGATTGGGAGACTGGCATATTCCGTATCTCTACTGGATCGCCAGATTCACTCGTTAATTATGGATCCTCCTGACTTACAAATACTATTCTACGGGGCTCAAATTACAACTCATCCTCTTGGCCCCTTCCATAGCTACCTCTTGCCCTCTTGCTCCTTTTCTTCCCACAGTGAATTTGCCAGAACTGTTGGCTGCTGTGCACCAAGGACAATCCCAGGCCTCAAATGTCTCCTTAGATCATTGGTATATGACCTAAAATTCTACTTATCTAGAAGTGAGTCTATTTTATCTCTCTTTCTAAAGTTTTTCCACAGTGTACAAATAGAAATGTTATTTTAGTCAGTTCTGAACTAGAAAAAGGAAAGAGAGAGAAGAGAACAACCTTAAAACACATTAGATTTGGTGGACGGGGAGTGGTATGACAAGCATTTAACTGCTCCCTCTCTATACCCTATGACATACTCATGGTGGTGAACCTTTGCTGGGACAGGACCCATTCATGCTTTTCATCTTTGTTTATGTGTCCTCGCCAGTAGGCATGACCCCCCAGTAATACCCCAGTCCACTTATCTCAAACTCACAATCAGTTCGTGGTATCTTTTTAAGAAAATATTTTATGGAAAATATTTGATTAGTGTTGTGGCAAACATTTTGTATCATTGTCTCTGTATATTGTGCTATGGTTAATTTTATATGTCAGGCTGCCTCGGTTATGGTGTGCCTGTTTACTTTGTAATAAATCACTGTAGGGTGTGGAGGAGTTTTGTGAGATCGATATGGATTAAGTTAACATTTGCATTGGTAGACTGGGTAAAGCAGATTGTCCACCGTGATTGTAAGAATCTCATCTTGTCTATTGTTAGCCTGAATAAAATGACAATGTTGACCACAGCCCCCAAATATGACACATACTCTCCAGAGTATGAGTAGATTTTTTTGTGACTGGTAGTGTACTAAGATATGGGCTATATTGCTGCCTTTGGTCTAAAATCAAAACATCAACCAGTCTATAGATGGAGGGAGCGAGACAGTAGCTATGATCCCAGGTCTCCTTCTTCTGTAGACATAAGGTTTGGACTAGAGTCATTGGCTCTGCTATGTCTCAGGCTACCAGCTCAATCTGTAGATCTTAGAGAAGCTCACTTTTATAATTATGGGCAAATTTTCAGTCGATCTATCTCAGTCTGTCTCTGTCTCTCTGTCTGTCTGTCCTTCTCTCTATCTTTCTCTGATTTCAATTGGTCTATTACTTCTCATTCTTTATTGACTCTGTATTTCTGAAAAACCCCAACCAATATACATCCCCTATGATGGTTTGTATTCACACCTTGCTGCCCTTAGTCCTTCTCTTTTTCTCTTCTGGGAGTACCTCGTCTAGTCATCAAGTTTTTTCTTAATCTATGATTTATATCTGTGAGCTTATGTTTCTGCTCTCTGAAATATATTTTGTTTATTTTCTTTTTATTTATTACCATTGTAATCTGCCAATAATGAATATTAACTTCAAAAAGCCCAATCATGTATCTTTGGTTTTTCTCCTCTGTGACGGATAGACTTTTTACTCACCAATGACCTAGTTTAGAGTATGACTATCACAAGATTTATCTATATTGGCTTGGTGTTTCTAGATATTAATTGTCTTCTAGCAAAGAAAAGAAAGGAGATAAAAGGGAAAGGAAGGAAGGAGAAGGAGAAGGGAGGAAGGAAAAAAAGTATGCCAATAAGCAGAAAGTATATCAAGTACAGGTTAGACACTTAGCAAACTAGAGTAATAAAATACACTCAATGTTTTACATCAAATACAGTGAGAAAATAAATATACATGCATACACATATACAAACAAATAGTTAAAATAGGTTTCTACAAATGATTAGGAGTACAAATATAGACATGCTTAATACACCTAGAAAATCATTAACTATGGCTTTATGGGAAAGGCTGAGATTGGCTCAACTCTGATGTAGATTTGGTAAACACAAAAGAAAGGAAAGAGTTTGCTTGGAGTGGTTATTATTCAACCAAGAAGAAAAGTGAGTACATCATGTTATTGAGGAATGAGTTTGTAACAAACAGCTATCAGCAATTTAAGAACGCAGATGCTCTTTAATAGAGGAATGGATACAGAAAATGTGGTACATCTACACAATGGAGTACTACACACCTATCAAAACACTGACTTCATGAAATTCATAGGCAAATGGAATGAACTAGAAAATATCATCCTGAGTGAGGTAACTCAATCACAGAAAAACACACATGGCATGCACTCACTGATAAGTGGATATTAGCCCAAAAGCTCAAATTACCCAAGATACAATCCACAGACCACATGAAGCTCAAGAAGAAGGATGTCCAAAGTGTGGATGCTTCACTCTTTAAAAGGGGAACAAAAATATTCATAGGAGGAGATATGGAGGCAGAGTTTGGAGCTGCGACTGAAGGAATGGCCATGCAGAGCTGGCCCCACATGTGATATATATATATATATATATACTAGAAAAGATTGATGAAGTTAAGAAGTGTATGCTGACAGGAACTGGATATAGATGTCTCCTGAGAGACACAGCCAGAGCATGTCAAATACAGAGGCAAGGCAAATGCTAGCAGCAAACCACTGAACTGAAAACAGGATCCCAATTGGAGGAATTAGAAAAAGTATTAAAAGAGCTGAATGGGCTTGCAACCCCATAAGAACAGCAATGCCAACCAACAAGAGCTCCCAGGGACTAAACCACTACCCAAAGATTATATATGGACTGACCCATGGCTCCAACTGCATATGTAGCAGAGGATAGCCTTGTTGAGCTCCAAAGGAAAGAGAAGCCCTTGGTCCTGCCAAGGCTGGACCCTTGGCAGGGTCCCAGTGTAGGGGAATGTCGGTAGTCTGGAAGGCAGGGTGGATGGGGAGGGGAACACCCTTATAGAACAAGGGGAGGGGTTTGGGGTAGGGGGCTTATGTCCGGGAAACTGGGAAATAACATTTGAAATGTAAATTTTAAAAAAACCCAGGGCTGGGGATTTAGCTCAGTGGTAGAGCGCTTACCTTGGAAGCGCAAAGCCCTGGGTTCGGTCCCCAGCTCCGAAAAAAAGAACCAAAAAAAAAAAATAATAAAAAAAAATTAAAAAAAAACAATAAAAAAAGATAAATTGAACTCAGGAAAGATGGCTAAAGTGGAAGACTGGGAGGCATCATGGGTTGATGTAATCAGCCAAGGAAAATATGCAAAAGAAAAAGAGAAAAATGGCTTTGGAGACAGGCAGAAGGCACAGACAGCAACTAGGGGTTAGACTGAAGATACAGAGGAAACAGGAGGCTACCTTGAATCCAGAATGAGAGATGAAGCAAAAGATGAGGACATGAGCTGCTAAAATAAATGGAGTAGAGGTCCAAAAGCCACAGGAAGCTAGGTAGAAGAAAAACTAAAACTCGAAGATTCCAACCACTGATGGTGTGCTTAATCTACTAAACAAGTCTGAGCAGGACGAAGAGTAGATTGAGGAGCAAATCCATGGCTCTAAGAATATTATGATATATATATATATATATAATGCATACGCATATATGATATATATGATGCATATGCATATATGATATATATGTGTATATATACATGTAATTATACATTACATATACAAACAGCCATTACCTGAAATCCCCCCATAATAAATTGTAAAATAAATAAATAGCAAAGATATTTTATTTGGATTGGTCATGCAAGTGCCCAACAATGCCAAGAACAGGGATTGTGTAATTACAGAAGCCCACACACTGAGGTGATTTGTTCTGAACGCCAAGGAAATAGGAATTGTGCAACTAGGTCTCTTTAATGCCATGTTTCAGTACATACACATTGCATACATGAATAAGTTGACTCCATGTTCTGGGTAGTGTACTATTTACGAGAGAGTTACCGGTTAGTATGGAACTTTAGGGCTGGATAGGTAAATTTGTGCTCAGGATCTCTTCAGATTTTTGTTATTGTCAGATCAGACATACTGAGTTAAGAATTCTAGGGAGAATATCATGCAGTGACTCCATGTTCAAACCATTTTTTGGCATATATTTGACTTTCAAAATGGAAGGCATGCTGATAGAATATATCAATGAACTGGAATTCTGGACACTTGACTTTAGTAAACTATATACCGTTGATTTCTTAAACTGTATTTAACGGTAATATGAGAAGTGAAACTTTTGACAGTTGTTAGGTTTGATCATTGGCGATAATAACCCTGTATAACTGAAATTTGAAATGAGCAATTAAAAAAAACAGTCAAGTAGTTCTTTACCAATGCCTTGAATAAGTGAAAGTACATGTCCCATGTGCTTCAGTCCCCCTTCACTGTTGTTTTTATGATTTTTATATATGTATGTATGTAGTGAGGGATTTTGTAATATGGCCTGTGTGTGTCCTCTGACTCAGAGGACAACTTGCTAGAATGAGTGCCTTCCTTCCCACGTGAAGACTGAACTTAGCTCAGTAAGTTTAACAGCAAGTACCTTTACCACTGGTTCATCTCGATGACGTAGTTTTGTTGTTATGAGACAGATCTCACTTAGTCCTGTCTGACCTTAAACTCGCAATGTAGCTGAGATGGACCTTAAACTGCTACTAGTCCTATATCCTCCTCCCAAGTGTCAGCACTATCGGGATCCCCCACTATGCCAATTATACCACAGTTCTTAAATCTCCCACTGTTAAGCCATACTCAACTGAAATAAATAGATGTTTGCATTTAATTTGTTTTTTGTTAGGGAAAAGATCTACTTGGAAATGCATCATTATTTTGCTGATAAGGGCAACAGAGACTATTTAACTAGTCATCTTTTTTCAACCTGAAAGAGCTACAGGGAAACAGAATCAGAAGAGAGCATAGCCAAGCCCATGAGTCAGGGAGGTGGAAGTCTGCCCAAGAAAACCAGAGCCTACTCAAAACCAAGGCTGCTCACACACAGGCTTCCACTTCCTCTGCTACCTGCCCACATTTCTGACTCACTGAGATCCTCAGCCAGCATTCAGTGCGTTCTCCACACTGACCATTGAGTGGAAGGAATTAGTGCCTGGAAAGAATGACATGTGGATTATCATTCTAATTCCACAAAGAGTTCTGGTGAAACTATGAAGCAAGCTGCTTTATTCCTTGACTAAATCAGTTCAATAAGTTTCAACTAGTTTGCTCTTGGCAATACAACGTTACTCATGAAATGTGGAAACTGTGATTATATTTTATATCCTGCCTTGTATGTGATGTAAAAGTATATATGGTCTTCCTTCCTTCCTTCCTTCCTCCCTCCCTCCCTCCCTACCTCCCTCCTCCCTCCCTTTCTTCCTTCCTTCCTTCCTCCCTTCCTTCCTTCCTTCCTTCCTTCCTCCCAGAAGAACTTCTGCCACTAGAAACTCATCTTTTCCATTTTTTCTGGTCCAGGAAGTTGAGACCCTCTTCCCTCGTCTTCGCTGTTATCGTCTTATAACTACATTAGATTGCCACTCATATGTAATATTTCCTTGGAATTAATATTAACTTGTTGTCTATCACAATAGCCATATTGGAGGCATTTGCTCATACCTTTACTCCAGTTTTCAAATTTATTTTTGGATTCATATATGGAAGTACATTGGATTTTTATCCTTCCACCTCTTCCTGTGTCCCTACCATCTCCTCATTTCAAATCCATGACCTCTTCTTGAGTAATGAGTTAGAACAAACATCCAAACCCAGGTCTTACTTCATATGATGAAATTATAGGACCACTTTCCAATATAGGATTCTACCCTGTATTATTACCCAAAATTGGAAGGAATCTTGGATGTCACCTTGAACAGCCCCCTCATTTTATAAACGAGTAAATGGAGGCTCCGGAAGAGTACCTTAACTAAGAGGAGAAGCTGCAAATATCACAGGTTAACCTCTGACCTTGGCTTTCCTTTGTGCTTGACATTGTCTGTAAGAGTCATGAACACTGGGGGCATAGGTTAGCAATCTTACCACCCACTCACCTCACACAGGTCTCACATGTGACATACAAAAATTACATTTTATCGGACATTGTGTTTTCATAGACCACTAAACAAAACACAAGAAGATTTCTGGCCTTGTAACTTGACTCTAGTCCCTGACTCGGGGATTGGTGGAGGCCGCACCGAGGAACTCAGAGCCTTGGGTTTGGTTTTATTGCCTGTTTGCCGCAGACTAAGTAAGGTGCACTAAACTAAATTTTATTTATAGAGGTGAAACCAAAAAACTGTAAAACTCGAAATAGAATTCCAAACAAGTTTTTATATTAGAAGTTATGAACCCCATGGCTCCCTCACTCCACTTTAGTGAATTATCAACACTACAGAATTTAAACACAGAAAATAAAGGGTATTGGTGGGTGAAAATACTCTAACAGTGATTCTGTTGCTTTAGGAG
Source organism: Rattus norvegicus (assembly GCF_021556685.1). Classification (NCBI taxonomy): domain Eukaryota; kingdom Metazoa; phylum Chordata; class Mammalia; order Rodentia; family Muridae; genus Rattus; species Rattus norvegicus. The sequence goes on from NC_141544.1 coordinate 88,047,632, forward strand.
TTCTATTTTTAATTGGTCATTTACTTTACATTCCAACCCCAGCTTCCCCTCCCTCCTCTCTCGAAGTCCCTCTTTCTCACCTCACCTCCCTTCCACGTCTACCCCTCCTCTTTTCTTCAGAAAAGGGCAGGGCCCCCATGGATTGAAACCAACCTTGACATCAAGTTGAAGTAAGATTAGGGGTATCTTCTGTTGAGGCTAGACAGGTCAGACCAGTTAGAGGAAAGTGATCCAAAGGCAGGCAATGTAGTCAGACAGCACCCGCTCTGCTTTAGAAGTCCCACAGGAAGACCCAGCTGTACAACTGCTACTTATGCACAGACATCCTTCCCATGCAAGCTTTCTGGTTGGCAGTTTAGTCTCTATGAGCTGCTATAGTCTCAAGTTAACTGATTCTGTAGGTTTTCTCGTGTCCTGGACCCCTCTGACACCTTCAATCCTTACTCTCCCTCTTCCACAAGATTCCCCAAGCTCTGCCCAATGTTTGACTGTGGGTCTCTGTATCTGCTTCCGTTAGTTGCCACGTGAAGCTTCCAGGATGACAGTTGTGCTAGGCACCTTTCTGAAAGTATAGTGGAATATCTCAATAGTGCAAGGGTGTGGACTCCCTCTCATGGCACAAGTTGCAAGCTTGATCAGTCATTGGGTTGGCCCTTCCCTCAAATTCTTCTCCATCTTTTACCCTTACTGGTAAAGATGTGGAGCAAAAAGAACATTCCTCCTTTAGTTGTGGGAGCATAAACTTGTACAACCACGTTGGAAATAAATTTGGTGGCTTCTCAGAAAATTCGAAATGGATCTCCCTTAAGAATCAGCTATAACATTCCTGGGCATGCACCCAAGAGAAGCTCCACTATACCACAAGAATACTTGTTCATAATAGCCAGAAACTGGAAACAACCTAGATGTCACTCAACCAAAGAACAGATAGAGAAAATGTGGTACATTTACTCAATGAAGCATTACTCAACTATTAAATGCACTTTTTTTTCAGTTTACTACTTTATTTTTATTTTAAAATTAACCAGAGAAATTAAAGCACCTTTTATTCGGATGCAGAGTCTCCCAGAGTAGCCCATGGAAACCTGAGACTCACAATCCCCTCTCCCAGCCTTCCCGGTGCTGGATTGAAGACTTGCTTCAGCAAAGGCAACTTCTCCCTTGCCTTTTAAAAGATTGTTGTTGCTATCAAGAAAAGGTATACAGCATTATGTGCAGATCAGATCCTTCCTGCTTCTCTGGATCCACATCTTACAAGGCTCCAGCACACGCCCTATTGGTTCACATTCTGAAATCTACACATTATTTTAAACCAGCAATGCCATCCTGGTGCTTGGAAATCTCCACTTAACTAAAACCGACTTTCAATTCTTTTATATTCTGCTTTAATCACCTCAAAGCTAGTTTATTTCAAAATCTGCTTGCTCACTAGAGTCTTCTAGAAGTTGCTATAAAATGTCTGATGCTCAGAAAGATAGTCATTCCCAGATACATGATTTCTTAATGCTCAATCACTAGGAGGTTCTGGAAAGGTACCACAGGAGACAGCTCCCTGGGCACCTCCCCTCCTGTCAAGTTGTTCACAGTGACTACTCTCTGTGTCTTTCTTCCCTGTCTAGTTAAGAATTCCCCTTAGATGGGATGTTCCTCTTACCTCTCTAACTTTAGCCGTGGATCAGTGTATAAGATATGTTTCTTATAAGTATGAAGTGATGAATGGCAGAAACAAATTTACTAGGAGGAAATAGTTATTTAGAGCATCATCTGGGTCTATTGTGGTAGTGAGCACAGATAAGGCAGCTCATATCACAGCAAAAGAAAGGCAGAGAGAATTAGGAACAGTAACCAGGGGCCAGGTACAAGTTGTATTCCCAGTGACACAATTCCTCCAGCTAGGCCAAACTCCAAAAGTTTTTATTTCCTCCCAAATGCTCAGCACTTAGAGACCAAATATTAAATACAAGAGACAGTCAGAGACAGTTCATAATAAATCTTATCTTTTATCGTCAAATGCTCAAAGACCTCTCTGCAAGATACATTGAATTTGTCTGCAAGACTCCCTTTAAAATCTCAATACTCGATATTGGAGAGACGTCTTGGTGGTTAAGCACCCTTGCTGCTCTTCCAGAGGAAACACACAAATGTCACACACAAAAACCCACGTAAATACCATACACGCACATACATCACACACAAAACATATATGCACACATCTCACAGTGACACAAATATCACACACATGAAAATATATAAGTAAAAAAAACACACACACACTAGTGGCAGTGGTAAAGAGGAGACCTTCCAATTGTAAAATGAGGAAAGTTGTGTAGCAAGGGCATAGAGGACTAAAGAAAGACTAAACCTCAAGAAGGCAGATGTTCATCCCTTTAGAGCCATGCACAACATCCAAGGTGCATGAGTTCCATCTGGCTTAGCGGCCTAATCCTTTTAACCTTGCCACTTTCAGTCCACATGGCATTTCTGCCAGCTCTACACACTTCTAGAAGCCTTTCACTGGACATCTTTCATGTTCCTGATATCTGTGGTAGCCTAACGTCTTTATAGTACTTTAATCTCACTCTTGTAGCTTTTGGATCACCATGATGGTGGCTACATTCAAACTCTGGCCCTGTTGAACATTGCTTTTGCTCCCGGACTTTTCCTTTAAAGTTTAGGTAGAATCCTCCATAAGTCCTAGAAATCTTGCATTTTTCCGTGTCTGCAATACCTGTATCACACGGACCATGTTAAGGTATGCTGCCAGTTGGAGCAGTAACCTGGGTCCCTGACCACAACTGCATTGAATACTTCAGGCCTGTGCAGCTCTGTCCAGTGAAACAACTGCCTTTTCAGCATCCCTGTGAAAAAGAGCATATTCTTCTCAAGAGAAAGACTTTTAAATGAGCTTGCCCCTTCCTACCCTTAAACTTACCGTAGCTGGGTTCAAGCAAGTTACCTATTTGTCCTCGCCCTCCAATGAAAAGGTACTTGGTTTCTTTTCTTTAATTTTTAAATTTTAAATTTTTATTTTTTTGCATTTAAAATGTTTTCCCCCTTCCTGGTTTCTCCTTTACAAGCCCCCTATCCCCTCCTTCCTCCCTCCTACCTTTATTGTGGTGCTCCCCCACCCATCCACACACTCCTGCCTCAGTGGCCTATTGTTCCCCTATCCTGGGTCATCAAGCCTCCACAAGACCAAGGGGCTCCCCTCCCAGTGATGCCAGATAAAGCCATCTTCTGCTACATATCCAGCTGGAGCCATGGCTACCCCATGTATACTCTTTGGTTGGTGGTTTAGTTTCTGGGAGCATTGGGGGATCTGGTGGGTTGATATGGTTGTTTTTACTATGAGATTAACAGAATTAAATTCTCCTGGAGCTTTGCCTCCCTGAATCCTAACATATTTTCTCAGCTGAATTTAAACACTTTCTGCTCTGGATTTTCTCCTTATTTTCATTGTAATATAGAAAGAAACAAAACCAACCAAAACAAAAATGGGTCCCCTCCATCACCTACTCAGCTGACTTTGTAGTCTTAAGTCTTCTCTGATTCATAGTTCTAAACTTCAGATTCCTCCCACAAACCAACTCCAGTGGCTTAAGAACCACTAACAGGGTCAGGATTCATCACAGAAATGACCCCAGTTCCATCAGATTATGTGTCGCTATGAGCAAATATCTGATAAGAAAAACTTAAGGAATGAAAGAAATATGTATTTTAGCACTCAGTTCATGGATTTTAGACCAGTCATTGGGTCCAGTGATTCTGGTGGCATGGTAGAATATTATGGTGGTGGTTCTGCGAAATGGATGTTACTCACTTTGTGGGGACTAGGGAGCAGAAGATAGGAAGTGATCTGAACAAAATACAGTTCTAAAGAAGGAGTCTCTGGTGATCTATTCCCTTAAATGAGGCACTGGTCACTACTTTCACCCCCTGCTGGCAAATCCATCATAGTATAAGTCTCCCAAGAGGCCTCGGGGTCCAGTCACTTTCAAAAGCCTTTCACCTGGTAACCAAGACCCAGTACACGAGCCTGTGGTATGTCTTTTACATCCAATCTCATAATAATCTATGAAATTTGAAAGAATAGTTTAATGGTGAGGTCGATGAATCATTACTTTGTATACTCAATTGTTTTGTCAATCTACAATATGACCATGCTGATTCCTTTATTTTTTAAAAAAATTCCAGATTCTCTTAACATCGTCCTACCATATATTCTTGCGGCAAATATTTTTGTTCACGTTTTTCTTAGGACTCTTTGTGATCTTATAATTATGTATTTGTGTATTTCTTCCACTGGGTTCTGAGGTTTTGAAATCAGAATAAGTGATTCTGAATAATTGAATAAGTATTCAATCAATTTTGTGATTATGTCAAATTAAAAAATATATTCATATCTGTTGCTAAATTATTACTTTCATTTTAGAATCTTTCATATCACCAAGACTTCCATAGTAAATTCTTTATAACAATTTAATATTCTACATAGTTATAAGTATATTGTGTACATGTTGTGAGCATTTTTATATGATTAAATTAGGCGCAAGGGTTGTTGTTGTTGTTGTTGTTATATAAAAAATAAAAAATCTCACTATGGTATCCAGACCAGCCTCAAATTTCTGTGTTCAAAGAATCCTCAGTCTTACAGGTAGCTGGTCCTACAGAACTTTGTCATCATGATTATATCATAGAAGGCTAAAGGCTATTACTAATTAGTAAATCCATGAGTGATGCTTCAACACTATTCCTTCTGAGGGCAGTGAAATGAACGTGTTTGCCTTAAGTCCCGAGCCATCATCTTCTGTTAGTTACAAACTATGTTCTGTAAGATCACTAGTTAAAAAAATAATATATAACAATAGTTGCAATGCTGTAGAAAATGAATGTTGTAGTAAAATTTTAATGTCAGATATACAGATCTGAGATCTAGACTCTTAAGAACAGGCATAAATTTGGAGCTTAGATGAACAGTCAGATTTGTAAAAAATGAAAAGGAATGGTCAGTGGAAAGTAACTATATAAATTATTGAAGAAGCCAAGTCTTCCCAAACCAGAACACTTCAAGGGTCTTCGTTTTGTGCTGACATAAAATGTATTATTGGTAAAGGGAAGATTCCTTAATCAGTAAATCAGAATCAATTATAAATGATGGCTAGATAGAATGCCTGGAAAATGAACAAATGCATGGATTTACATTGGCTGATGGCTAATAGAGCTACTGAAACTTATTCTTTAACATTTCTTTGCTTATTTGCCTATGTGCGAGTGTGTTTGAGTGCAGAGGACTTATGCTTCATACATAGCACAGTGCACATGTGGAGGCAAGAGATTTGATTCTCTTCTTCAACCGTGCGTGCCTCAGGGGTCCAACTCAGATCATCAGGTGAGACAGCCTGTGTCTTTACCCCCTAAACCATCTTGCTGGCCAGATAATTTTACCCTCGCTATCTTCTATTGAGAATACCCAACTATCTCAGGTGTAACTAGGCTCTCTTTCATGATCCATGGTCACCAAAGACCATTTCCTTATGTTCCTATCAGGTAATATTTTTTTTCTGCCTGTGTTTCTGAAGGGGCTTTTAGAACTGTTCCCCTCCTTTCTTTTCCCCATCCCTTCCCTTCACTTCTCTCTTCTTTCCTTCCTTATTCTGTATTTTGAGAAATGGTCTCACAGATTCTACACTGGCTTTGAACTTGAACTCACTATGTAGTCAAAGATGACCTTGAACATCTAATCTTCTTGCCTCCATCTTCTGGGATCACAGGTGTGCACCAAGATACCCAGTTTATTCAGAACTGGAACTTGAACTCATAATTCTTTGTACATGTTAGCACATGCACCCTATCAACTGAGCAAGATCCAATGGCTTTTTAAAATGCTACTCAGCTCGAAACTATAGTGAGAACACTAAATACTACACTCAGAACTCTGGGGTCCCTATGTGCTGAAAAGACAAAGAAAAACTAAATGCCATGTCAGAAAAACAAAATGAAACAGCCTAAATCCCTTGGTCATTTAACATTTGCAAAAATTCTGTCAGTAAGTAATTAAACAAACATTATTTCTTTGACCTTCAAGTCTTTCATTATGAAAGGAAAATGCAGTCCTGGGTATCACTTATCCTAATGCACACAGCACTAACAAGTTTAAACACATGGTTGAGCAAAATAAATAAAAATAACACAGGTAAGGTACAGGAAGGAGAGAAATAAAAAGACAATACTCCAGCATAATACACAAGACACTGATTAAAAACTTATAAGATTAAAAATAATATTAATATAAATACCAAATGCTTCAAATCTAATTCTACATAAACATAAGTAAATACCTCCTGTCTTAATGAGTTTACCTTGAATTTGTCTTATTCTATGATAGAAATTAGTATACTGCTCTATTCTCATTAATAATACTTCAACCCAGAGCAAACTTAATATTAAAAAATCTACATATATTACATGGAAGACTTAAAAATTTTTATTCAAGTATTCTTTAGGGTCTTTTAAGGTTTTCTTTTTATTTTAATAAAAGTGTCTTTTACATTTTAAAAATAAAATGAATGTGAATAGAAGAACTAAAACCAATAAACTCCATGCCTGGATCTATTGACCTACACTGGTATTTATAGTAGGAGCACACATTAACATTCACATACTGAACTCCATGTGCCATCTGAGTTAGGACAAACCACAAGAAGATTCCTTTGCAAGCAGATGCCCAACAGCAAGTCCAGTCTTGCAGGGTGAAGAAGAATGGGGCATTTCAAGGTGCTAGAAAGAGTGGGAGGACAGAGAAGTGGTAAACAGCTCGCCACTCCTTCAGAAGGCATCCTTGACAAGTTGTGAGCTGGCTTCATTAGATATATTTTTTTTATTTTTAGTTTAACTGGGCTGAGAAATTCATGCAACTCATTGATGAATATTAAAGGCCTATTTGTCTGCCTCTGGAATACACACACACACACACACACACACACACACCTTGCAATGTTGGAATCCAGAAAGTACTCTAAGATTGTCTCCACAAACCGCTACTCTCTCCTGTCTCATGGCAGAGAAGACTAAAATCTGGGCATCGATATGTTTTCAGCTTCCTTTGTTTTCTGGAATAATTCTATTCTTCTGGACCCAGGACTACAGCCTAAGACACTCATGTGCAATTGCTTGATTTTCCCACACATTCTTTATTACCCAGAGGGAGGAGAAGCACCTCACCTAAAGCTCAGCTGCTGGGAACCTTCCTTCCAGAAGGAAAAGAAGAGAGGGAGAGGGAGAAGTTCTCCAACTATGAGATAAGTTTTTACTAGCAAGGAAAATGTATGAGAATCTCACAGGTTCCTGCCAGACTTCCCAACAATGCTGTCCTGTCACAAAGTTTAAGGAGTATGGGCACATTCTGAATAATTTAAAGTATACATCACTGTCAAATATATTTTCTCTGTCATTGACTGCTTCTCAAGAATTTATTCACAAGGCAGAAGTGCTGCCTAAGCAGGAAGCCAGAGCTGGACTAATTAGAAATGATTAAGAGTCTGTGCTCTGGGAGCACAGTCTATCCTGCACACAATAGCATTATTTAAGGTGATGTAGATTGGTCCAGTGCAATGCATGACAACTATATTTCAGTCATGCCCACTCTTCACGCTTATTAAGTTCAAGAAAGGAGAGTTTTTCCCAGAGCCTTCGGGCAGAAAAGTAGAATTAAGTAAAACCTTTTAAGCATTTTAAGCAGATTAGAATTCAGAGAACCCATTTCATTTGGTAACCTAGTCACTCACGAACACGGAATTCCTTCTTAAGTGGTTGGCAGAAATGTTCATAAACTTACTTTTACCACCGCAGGGAAGTTACTAGTTGAAATCTCAACACCACCCTGGAGAGCGAAAACCGGTTATGGATGAGAGACATCAGATTAGTTGAGCTGAACTAAGGTTCAAGAAGAGCTAGATTTCATACCAGTCATTGACAGTGTGCTATCCACATCCCATTCTCATCTCTCCAAAATGTCAGAATTTATTGAGCAATGACTTCACACGGTGCTACCATTTCATTAGCTAGGATTTTCCTAGTGATCTAATTTTCCCTGCTGAAGCAACCTCAGGTGTCATTTTCACCCCCAATCTTCATTACTAATGCAAATTCCTGCTCTAGTCAGGTGTGCTCTGCCTTTGAGTCCGTTGATACACATGCTAGGTGGTCTTGTGACAACACTGGGAGGTGATTACCATTGCGGTGCCGGGTGAACTTCTTTATTGGGTCTGAGCGCAGAAATTGCAAGTTTCTTTCGTGTGTTGTTTCTGATAAATTTGGTCGCCGGATGTTTCCACATTCCCATGTGCCTATGCACTCCCAGTCTGTCTTCTTTATACTTGTAGTAATAAGTCATTTGTGAGGTTTGCCATGTGGATGATTCCAAACCCGCAGTGCTGTGCACCTGGGTGGTTCCACGGCTGTGAAGATACAACCATGACCATGGCGATTCTTATAGAGGAAAACATTTAACTGAGGATGAGTTAAAGTTTGGAGGTTTAGTCCATTATTATCATGGTGAGACGCATACTGGTGTGCTGACAGACATGGTGCTGGAAAAGAAGCTGATCAGGATCCAGAGTAGGAAGTGAGCTGCCACACTGGGTGTGGCTTGAGCACCTGAGATCTTAAAACCCCCTGCTGGTGACCACTTCCTCCAACAAAGCCACATCTACTCCAACAAGGCTAAACTTCCTAATAGTGCCACTCCCTGTTGACCTATAGGGACCATGTTCTTACAGACCACCGCACACATCCACCGAGATGCAGAGCCAGCTCAAACTGGAATTGAAAGCTGATTGCAACCCACAGTTTCAAATAGTATGAATAACTTGATTCAGGGCACCGGGGAATCTCAGCACCAACTGAGACATCCAAACATTGCTTTAGTTCACAGAGTTTTAACCTGGTGTTTGTCTCATTGCTTTGAGATATGAGGGGACGGGGTAGAGGGAAACAAAGGGAGAGGTCTCACCTCTTGAAAGTCTCATTCTAATCCGATTACCCAAACTTTACATATACCAAATAAAACTGATCTTACAGTCAGAGAAAATCAGATTACTTTTGTCCGGGATCAGAAAGAGTCTGGCAGATATAACAGAGAAAGCAGAAGACAGTCAGGGGCCTGTATTCAGGAAGCAGGCACTGGGCATGATGGTGCTAACACACAGTAGGCCAGGGAAAACTGCTCAGATGCAGGTTCAAAACCCTTGCTTAGGAAGGCTTTTCTACCTTGGGTAAGTCTTTGTTGAAATCTCAGGGATTTTTTTTCCCCCTTAAGAAAGTAACTGAGTTTATGAGTGCTTGGTCCCTGGGGTCATGTCATATACTTCTACAAAAATCTAACTTATTCAATCAATTCTGCTTTGTTTTTCTGAAAACTGAGGTTCAGAAAAATGTCGCCAAGTCTTAGAGACATGAAAGACACTGGTGCCCACCTGACACTAAATGCTTGTTTTATTTTAATAAATTTAATGTCTATGTGTGCACTGGGAGGTGGAGGGCACACACACATATCTGTGGATGCTACGGGAATGTGTTCGAGCCCTTGGAACAGGCAGCGTTGTGAAGTGTTGGGGAAGGTTGTTGGAAACCACCCTTGGCTCCTATGTGAGAGCAGCACAAACTCTTCATCACGGAACCATCTCTCCAGCCACCCATCTTTCCTTTTCGGCAACAATTTCTAACTTTTTGGTTGGAAAATAAAATTTACACGCAAATGCAACCTTTCATTAAGCAAGCTTCAAGTGCAGTATCCTGGGAGGAAATAAATGGGATAAGAACTTAGAAAGAAAGTTGCATCCCACATTAGAGAAGTATACAGATTCAGGGGTCTGAAATTTGGGAGAAACTTCTGAGAATATAGAGTATATACACCACAGATCATGGCATACCCAGACAGGAAGCAATCACCCAAGTACATGTTACATTAAAAGAGACAGTCTCTGTTGCCAGAGACTTGGGCCATGAACAGAGTCAAAACCAATGTTAGAAGACAGGGCATTTAGCAGGGAATCAGCATTAGCAGAGTGCTAACTGGTAATATATACATAACTTTTAGATTTTGGGGATTGAATTCCAAGTAAAGAGCTGTCTCACTAAGATTCATAGAATATATTCTTGAATTCGAGGCTTTGTTCTAGTCATGAAGAAAATAGTCAAAGTTCTCTACTTTCACAGATAGTGGGAGGAGGCAATTCCAGGTACAAAGCAGGATCATGATTTAAAACAGATGTCAAAACTGGACCCTCAAGGCTGACTCAGCTTTCTGCCTAACAGCTCCATTAAGCTCTCTTACCAGAAACACATTCAGTCTTGAAGTCTTAACTGGCAATGACCATAGAAAGGAGAGGGTGGATGGCAGGGTGAGGCAGCAGGAAAGTGACTTTTATTTATTAGCAGGAAATTACTATGGATAAATGTAACCCACATGTGTATATGACTTACTCATTCCTATATAATTGTCTATATGAGACACTTAACAATTAAGAGTATATTTATATCCAAAACTTACATATTTTGTCAGTTTCAGATTACACATGAAGAGTTCATAATTTAGGCTATAGTAAGTGAATTATGATCTCCAGACTAGCTACCCACAGCCTGCATGTGATAAATTAAAACCATAATTTTACCAGGAGCTCTAATAGTTGAACTTAGTTAGTAGTGTTGTTAACATCAATACATGATACCAAAGCCATTCATTAAAATGAGTTCTTATTACCATAAATAGATATCATTCTTAAAAATGAATTTTAGTTACTTTAAAAAGTTTATCGATGCATTTATATTTACTAAAAAGCAAAGAAACACCTACTTCTGATTTTTCATGTGTTCTTAAAATCAAGAACACACCTTTGAATCTAATCCTAATGGCTTATAAAAAGGAGAAGCCCGAGTTCTCTGGGATATTTCTCTAGATACCCTGATCCTAAAGACACATTTATTAAGTCGCTACCAGCCACACTGTCACATCTACCACATGAAAAATGCCAGTGGTTTAAGAGTTTAAAAATGTTCTCTTTAAATCTTGGCCTTTCTCTGAATAAAAGTTTGCCTGGAAACCTCGTGCTACTTCTGACTCAGTCCGTGACAACTTCACACGGTTTCGTCTGCCCACACCCACTTTTATTTGAGCAAGGGAGAAGACTGTTTGGTCCTTGCCTCCAGTAAACAAGTCTCAACAGAAACAAAGCTGACTTAGTCATTTTCCAGCTATTGTTTTGTAAGAAGCTGTTTATGATACAGGAGTCATGTTACTGTTTCCCCTAAAGATAACAACAAATGACTGCTGTGGACGAACGGTGGTAGCACAGAGCTCAAATGCACACAGTTGCCTGGAGATATGAAAAGCACTGTCACATGATCCAACACTAGCTAATGATACTGCTCACTTTTATAAAAGATATACAGGTCAATTTTTGTCCCCTCCCTTGGAAGATGCTGGGCTAATTATGTAAATTTTTAAATAGTCAAGTTTTACTGATGTGTTTATTTTTAGATCATTTTAACTTTTAAGGCGGTCTGCATATCAATATTGTGTTCACACTAGTCCCTTTTAATTTCATGTGCTCTCATTCATATCCCCACTTCTCCTCTAGTATGTGCTGTCATACTGGAATATGGTTCCACTTAACACTACCAGTATGTGCCCGTCTGCTGGAACAGGAGTAACCTCTTAGCCACTTGGGGACTGCCTTACGGGAGGAAACTGATAGTCACTTTCCCAGGAACTGTCAGTTGCTAGAGGTGTGGCTTCATGACTGTCTCCATTCTCCACACTGGGGTTTTCTCTGGCTTGACCTGCAGGTCTTTGGCATGCTGTTACAGCCATATTAAGTTCACATATGCAGTTACTCTATTGTATTTGGAAAACACCATTTTCTATAGTCATCCACTGATCCTGCCTTTTAAAGTCTTTGTGTGCACACTTCCATGATGACATCTGAGTCTAGGTAGGAGGAGTTTTGTGATCTAGACATCCCACTTAGAGCTGAGCATTCTGCAAATTCTTACTCTCCACACCCTGACTAACTGTAACTTTTTGTGTTAATCATCAATCCACTGCAAAAGAAAGCTTCTGAGCTAAGGGCTGAGAGATGTACTGTTGTAAAGGTATGGCAATAAGTCTTTAGAGGTCATTGTAAAACTACATCTGCTTACCGGAATAATAGAAGTGGGTTCTTTTCTAGAAATTAGGACCTAAGACCTCTCAAGCCTTGGTCCCTAGCACTGTTAAAAGTGATAGGAGTTCTGTGTTCTGGAGTGAACCTTATACACAATCAGAATGTGGTTGGTTACTTCTGTACCATCTATATCATTATTGAACTAGTGGGCATATATTGTGTGACAATACTTTTCCTTGGGAGATTCGAAACACACATCTGCTCATTCCAGATAGGGAACCCATGACATGACAGACTAAAGTATGGATGTCATTGAAGTCCAATTTGGCAAGCCAATGGGGTTTATCCGAGTTACTTATAGGAATACTTAGGAAGGGTTACTTTCAGTCTTTGTGACTCAAAAGACATCACAAAACCCACCCCAACATGCATCCATGGACACACTTCACAGCCTACACGTAGTTCAACAGATCACAGAGTGTTGTTTCCAAGTGACACTTAGTTGGTCTAAACCTCTTCTAGGCAACTTGGCTGGTTCCTGCTTCTTCTAGACAGCTTGTCTTGTCTGAGATTCTTTTTTGCAGTTTGGCTTGTTTGAGAGATATTCTCACTAGCTTTACTGCTTATTCTTGGAGGGAGGGCCTAGTGAATCTGGTTAGTTTCAGGGACTTCCTGAAGCTACTTAAGTTGTTTATCTGCCTGTTTAAGGAGCTTCTCAGCTGGATGGAATGTTTCAGGCTTAGAGGAAACTGTTACATAATAGCATATCTTACCAGGATGGTCATTATTAGAGTTTGCAGAATTGTAGCTGGATAATACTGAATATTACTTTTATCCTGTAGTAGTGTCCAGAGCACTTTCCAAGCACTATGGAAGCTAACTTGTTGAGTTGGAGCTAGAGGTAAATAGCAGCTTGATTTCTCCAAGTATTATGGAGTCTTTTGCTATATAGACTTAGCATCATGTTCTGGAGGGTAAACAAGAGCAATGGTAATAGCCTGTAATGCTTGGCCAGGTCTATGAGATTCCACCAAACCACTCCAAAGAGATAACCAATACCTTGCACTGAGCTTTTTTTTTTTTTTTTTGATACCCCAAGGTGTCTGGAGGAGGTATTGTCTTCCTCATTAAATTATAACTCCATTCAAACTCTTTTTTGTGTGTAATATTTAAGGAAATTTCTACAGTAGAAGATTTGCACTTGGTTTTATCAAAAGAGTTTAATGTTAGATATCCCTCCCCATGTTCTTTCCTCTACCCAACACTCCACCTTCTACTCCACTTACCATTTCTTGTTCCATTATTCCTTATCCCCTTCCATAACATCGGCATGCTATCTTCTTTCTCTTAAAAGCTGCCATACATATGATTCTATATGGGCTTCTTAATTTCTATGGTACTCCAAGTTAAATACAGATTCAAAGCTGCCATCTACACATATGAGACAGTAGGAAACTCTTGTCTTTATGGTTTACTGCACTCAGAATGAATATTTCCAGTTTCAATGATTTACCTGCAAATTTAAAAACTGCACACTTTTAATAGCTGAATAGTATTCCACTGTGCATATGCAACACATTTTTGTTATCCATTCATCAGTTGATGACCATTGTGCTGATTTGAATCAGTATGGCCCTCATAAACTCTTGTGTTTGGATGTTTGGCCCATAGGGGGTGGTACTATTTGGAAATGCAGCCTTATTGGAGTAGATAGAACCTTGTTGGAGGAAGTCTGACACTGTGGGGCAGGCTTTGGGGTCTTATCTACTCAAACTATGTTCAGTGTGGTACACAGTCTTCTTCCCTTTGCCTGCATTCAAGTTGTGTAACTTTTAGCTAATTCTCTAGCACCATATCTGCCTGCATGCTACCATGATGATAATGGACTAAACCTCTAAAGTATAAGCCAGCCACAGTGAAGTATGTTTCTTTATGAGTGTTGCCTTGGTCATGGTGTTTTTTTCATGGCAATGACACCCTAACTAAGTCAGCCATCAAGAATGTTTTCAGGGGGCTGGGGATTTGGCTCAGTGGTAGAGCGCTTACCTAGGAAGCGCAAGGCCCTGGGTTCGGTCCCCAGCTCAGAAAAAAAGAACCAAAAAAAAAAAAAAAAAAAAAAAAGAATGTTTTCAGTTCTTGGCTATTAGCAATGACCATGGATGAGCAAGTAACTCTGTCCTTTGGGAAGTATATTATACCCCAAAGTACAGTAAAATAAACTGTCCTTTGGGGTATATACTATAGAGTAGTTGAGCTTAATTGTATGGTAGATGTATTTCTTCTTTAAAGAATTGTTACACAAATTTCCATACTGGGTACACCAGTTTGCACTCCCATCAAAAATGAATATGCATTTCCTTTTCCTCACATCCACAGGATTTTTTTAAACCTCAGCCCTTCTGGCAGGGTAAGATGAAATGTTAAAGTAGTTTTTAATTTGCATTGTCCTGTTGACTAAAGATGCTGGATGTCATTTTAAGTGTTTCTTAGCTGTGACTTTTGAGAACTCTTTAATTTCGTGTCCCAGTTTTTAATCAGCTTTGTTTGTTTCCTTTGTGTTTAGATTTTGGGTTAATTGTGTACTTTAGTCATTAACCTTATGGAAGATGCATATCTTGTAAAGATACTTTTTTTCCCATTCTGTAGGTTCTCCTCCTTTAGATGTCTTCGCTGGACAGAAGGTTTCCAGTTTTATGAAATTGCATTTGTCCATTGTTATTCTTAATGTCTGTGGAACTGAATGCTTTCCTGTGCCTAGAAGTTGAAGTGTATCCCATGCTTTTCTCTATTAGATTGAAGGTTTCAGATTTTGCGTTGTGGTCGTTGATCCACTTTGAGAGAGAGATGGGAATCTAATTTAATTTTACATGTCTCTATCCAGTTTGACCAGTGCCATCTACTGAAAATGTTGTCTTTACTGCAATGTGTATTTTTGGTTTGTTTGCCTAGTCTAGTGACTGTTGGAGCATGGGCTTATATTGAAATTTTTAATTCATTAATCAGTGCACTTGTTTTGATACCGATACTATGTTCTTTTAATTACTGCATGCCAGTAGGACAACTTGAAATAAGGGATGGTGATGATTCTAGCAGATGTTTTTGTTATTAATCGGGGTCATTAGGACTACCCTAGATTAATTGTCTTTCCTTAAAAATTTTAAGATTGTTTTTCAATTCTTGTGAAAAATTGTTCTGGAATTTTGATGAGGGTTGCATTGAATCAGTAGATTCGGAAGAGACCAGTGGAGGAATGATTACCTCTCACTTTGCTCAGGTTTGGGTGCAGATTTTAAGTGCACCATAAACATTCAAGTGCTGTCAGTAAGGTCCTCAGGAGGACTTTCAAGATGCTAAATCTAGAAAAAAGTCATTCCTAGTCTTTCACTAACATTTCTCTGGCTTATCCTTTGGCCGTATGATCTTTCCTTCTTATACATGCTATGATGTTGTCTATCTGAGAACTTCCTGAGAGCTAGCACCACATTCTTGAACTTTCCCAACAATGAATTTCATTTCATTAGAAGATACTCAGACTCTAATATTAGATTATAGTAATAGAAAATAAATTAGATAAATAGATCAAATATAATAGCCTGAATGGGAATGAGCCCACTAGGCTCAGTTATTTGAATATTTTGTCCCCATTCAGTGGTGATATTTGGGGAAGTTTGGGAGGCATAACATTGCTGAAGAAACTATGTCATTCAGAGTATGCTTTGCAAAGTCAAACCTCAACTTACTGAACATTGCTTCTCTGTTCCCTTTTGGTCATTGTTGTTGTTTTCTTGGGGGGATGTGTTTGTTTGTTTGGGTTTTTGTTGTTTTGTTTTGCTCTTAGTTTCCTGGTCCAGCTGCCACACCAGGCTGCTACTTTGCCTCCTGCCATGATTGACTTTTATCTGTGTGTAACTGTAAACTCTTCTATAAGTTAGTTGTTGTGGTGATGGTATTTTATCACACAAACAAAACTGTAGCTAATTGTCCTAGTTAGGGTTATTATTGTTGTGACAAAACACCGTGTCCAAAGCAACTTGGCAAGGACAGGGTTTATTGCAGTTTGCACTTTAGAGAGCAGTTAGTTACTGAGGAAAATCAGGACAGGAACTCCCACAGGGAAGAAACCTGGAGGCAGTTCGCTGATGCATAGCCCATGGAGGAGTGCTAACTATGGGATTGTTCCTAACGGCTTGCTCAGTCTGCCTTTTTATAGAACTCAGGAACTCCAGCCCAAGGATGGCACCACGCACAATAGGCCGGACCATCCACCATCAATTTCTAATTACAAAAAATGCAACTGAATCTTATGGGAACATTTTCTCTGTTGAGGTTCCCTTATTTTAAGTAACTCTAGCTTGTGTCAGGCTGACATAAAACTAGCCAGAACACTAATACAGTGAATAAGTACACACTTGTCATTTTATTAGGAACCTGATCCTCACTGGATACTGATGGATAATTATCTTTGTGCTCTATGAGTATCTACATAGACTACTCAAGTGTCCTCATGACAGGGCAAATAACTTTGCCCAAAGTGAATGATCAGAACGAAACGGATTGCTCCCAGTAGTAAAGGCACAATCTCCCTATCTAATAATAATAATTACATTCAACCAATTCAATTGGCATTTTGGTCATATGAACAAACCCTCCTGATATATGCGAAGTAACGTATAGTATATGAAGCGAAAGAGGAAGAGACCATTGAACTCTACTTTGGAACTTGGTTTCCATAGCTTCCCATATTACTTTGCAAACAGAAGCAATATGAGCGCCTTCAATGTTACATAAGGATCACAGAATTACTTACATTGAAGAGTTTTGCACTATCATAAAAAACAAGAAGGATTCTGGGACTATAACCATTAGGTGAACACTCTAGTCTACAACTTTCTGTTATACTTATGAATATATTTTTTTATCTTCCTGGGGCTACTGAAAGCTTTTAATAATGAAATCAATCCAGAAGTAGATCATAAGCCTTGGGAACTAGAGAGGTGGCTCAATGGTTATAAGCACTTATGTCTGAGTTTGTTTGTAACACATATGTTGAATAGCTTAGATCCACCTGTAACTTCATTTCTAGATACAACCATCTCCTCTGGACTGTATAGATAACCATGTTCATGTGTAAGTATCCATACACAAAGAAACACAGCTATATATAATTAAAAAATAAAATAAACCATGAAAATCTCATTCTTCTAATTCTAATAGGAAGTTCCACATGAAGTATGGCCAGAAAGTACAGGCAACAAGCAATTTTCTTACCTGGTCTTATTTCGGAGCATGCAGAGCAGGTAATGATGAACAAATATTTAGAGACACAAAGCCAAACACCTTCCCAGCCTTTGTACCCTTCGAGTCTAGTGTATATACACGTTGCTCTCATGCATGCATAGAATGTCTTCACTACAGATATTTACACTGAAGCAAATACTGCTGAATTGGTAGTCTATAAGCCAAGGGTCTTTGCTCATTGAGTTTCATCTACTGTGTGAGGCAGTTCCTGAGGGAAGATAATTCATTACTACAATTTGTTCATGTAATAGAGCAATTCTTGAAAAGGTCACAGGATAGGAAGATTGTTTCATGGAAGTAACAATAAAATATTTATCTTCCTTTCTAACACATCATCAGCTTCAGTGTGCATTTTTATAAATGTTTAAAAATATAAACCTTTGTAGTTACCAGAGCAGATAGAATTTCTTATTATAAAGTAAAGAAAAAATAAATGTAATCTCTTTTACCATGACAAATGAGTCTCCGACATCAAAAAAGCACAATATGAAAGGGAGTCTTAACTGAAGATGAGGATTTCAAAATAACTCATGGCTTCTAATGTTCTGTTGAAATTAAAATCTCCAATGTCTGCATTTATTTTCTTCCCCATATGTTGCCACATACTAGCTTAAACCAATGGTAAGGCTTTTTACCTTCATTACATCAATGATTCATGTAATGAAATATCTCTACAACTCTACACAAGACTGATAAACTCATTCCTCTGGTTCTAAGGCTGAATGTAAGATGCTAGTGGTTCATAGATGAGACTAAAGAAATTATCAAAAAGTTTCATAGAAGGCATGGGCTATACCTCAATGATATGTATCATGCACGAGTTCCTGAATTTGGTCCTCTTAATGAAAAAGAAAGAAGAAAGGAAGGAGGGGTGAAAAAAGAAGAATGAAAGAGAAGGAAGAAAAAAGAGAGAGCGAGGAGACAGAGACACACACGGAGATGAGAGGGAGGAAGAGAGACAGACAGAGAGAGAGAGAGAGAGAGAGAGAGAGAGAGAGAGAGAGAGAGAGAGAGAACCCAAGACTGACAATCTACCTGCCAATTCATCTTATGGAAGGTTCCAAAAGATACCCCACTCTACCATACTGCAAAAATGGCCCCAGTTAAGAGGATGTGGATAACAGACAAAAAAAAAAAAAAAACAGAGACTGATGTCATAGGTGAGGAGTAAGAACAAGAGAGAAAGCTAGAGAGCAGGCTCCCAATAGCTATGCTAACAGTTTTCTACATGACGCAAGGATGTGCAAGTACTGTGAAGTGTGCAATAGCAGCCAGCAGATATGAAAGAATGAGTTAAAAAACAATGATCATCAGATCATAGTATCATGAGCACCGGTAAATGGACGTTAAAAGGCATGTTGTTTAATGTCTGTGGGGGGAAAAACAGATTTAGATTGCATGCCAGAAAGCTGAAGGCATCATCCTGACAAAAGGGCTAGTTTTCACATCAAAGACCAGAACCTTGTAACCTAGGAAGAGAAGAAAGAGAACATATCCTAGTGAAAGCAACCCCCCAAATATTCAGGGTATGCATACCAGTGAAGTATAGGAGCTCCATTCGTATTGGATAGGCTGAGACATTATTTCCAAAATAAAGAAATAGAAAGAGAAGAAAGAAAATGAAAGACATCAGCTAGAAACCTCTTTGAAGGCAACCACTACATGTTTGAAGGTACTGCATTAAATCATTCATCAGCATTCACTTAAGACTGCAGGAATAGAAAGGCCCCTGGGCACACAACAATGAATGAGTAGGCAGAGAGCCCATAGTGTAGTGTGCCCTGCTGCTTGAGCCAGCCAGGATGTGATGGCACCAAAAGTACCAACAGGAGCTCTAGAAAAATGTCCTGTACAGTACCATTTCCATCACAAGATCACAAGGGGCCACTGACCCAGGGTTTTCCAACATGAGCTTATTGTCAACTGTATTCTCTCAGAGTAGCTAAGTCCTAAGATTAGAGCAATCCATACCCAGGATGCTCTGAGCAGAGCTACATTGCCAGATGGCTAAGGTTCTGTGCCACACTCATAAAAGTATCCCTCCCTCAGCCAAGTTGCTCACACGGGAGCTTCCGTATTGGTTTTGCCCAGTGTATAGTGTAAGCCAAAGACTAAAAAGGCCCTTCTGAGCTACAGTCTCATTCCTGGAAGCAATAAAAGTGAAGAGTGGGGATGAATCACTGTAGTAGGCAGAATGTCAAACAGAAAAATTGATTCTTCACCCGCGTGAGAAGAGAAATGTCTTTCGAAAAGCAGACACAGACTCAAGCACTGTGGAAGGAGTTAGTCAAGATTGCAGAAATGATAATTGGGAAAGTGAAGTATGAGGAACGTGAATATGAATAGGGAGGGGAACAAAGTGTAACCCTCACATCACATGCTTATGGCAAGAAAAACGATTGACTCTGAAAGACGAACTTGACAACTGAGTGGGCTGCTGACACAAACCGTAAGGGCAATGTGTTTACAGCCCTGGCCACAATCACATCAACTCCTGTCAGCATGTGATGGATCTGCACCTCAGTCTAACTGCAAAGGCATGAAATAAATTAAAAATTACCAATAATCCTCCATCTCAGTCTTCATTGTCCTTCGTTCAGGATAGTCCCAATAGAAGAGGAAGTTTGTCAATAAAGGAAGCAGAAACCCCTACGGAAATAAAACTAATAAAGCTAACCATAATAATTTTAAAAGGCACTTTTAAGAACATCTCATAGCTGACCGAGATTAATTTCCAATTTATTAGAAACTTTTTCATGTGTGCGTGTGTGCGTGTGTGCGTGTGTGTGTGTGTGTGTGTGTGTGTGTGTGTGTGTGAAATGTAGGGTTTTATGATTATTGCCTGTCACTCTCCTGACACAACGGCATTAAGGGAAAGCTATTTCCTTTTGGTCAAGATAATGAAACCTGTAGCCTGCGTAGCAACTTAATATTCCAGTTGGGAAGGTCTATGACCTGGCTAAGAGTCTCTCAGGAAGTCAGGACCAACACTCAGAGAGATAGTTTCACTTTACCTTGTGCCCAAGGGGTAGGAGGAATATTAATTTTTTTAAGAGATAATGTACTTCTCCTTTCCAAAATTCCCATTCCCTAGTGCAGTCCATTACTAGCAATCATAAGGTTCTACTGGTCTTTCTACTATTGAGAGATAGAAGTTTTTCTTTTCTTTTACTTTCTGTCTTTCCTTCAGATATTTGCTCTGGTACTTTGAGCCTTTGTCTTCTTCCTTCCTAAACCCCTATTATACTATGTGGCTGTCTGCTGCTATCTGGCTAATTTCCATTCCTGTTAATTTCTCTCTCTCTCTCTCTCTCTCTCTCTCTCTCTCTCTCTCTCTCTCTCTCTCTCTCTCTCTCCATTATCCTCCTCCAAGTAGATGCTGTGATTTATAGCTTGCCTACCTTGAGCATTTTCTATTATTTTCTAATAAAATTGTCGTTAAATTTCCATTTCAAGCAGTTCTCATTGAATCTTTTAATTTAGCAGACAAATATCCCCAAGAAGGGACTATGACTCTTCTGGCGTCTTATTGTGACCACAGAAGGACTTCCCAATGATTCTGATAACACCACCACTGAGCTACATCCCCACTCCTAGGCAAAATCTTAAATAATGATTATAATAGTGGTAAAGGCTTTCTAGGCAATGGTGAAGATTATCAGACTGTTTAAGTAGAGAAATAGAAATAAGCACAGTATCAGAAATAAACAGTCCTGAACTGGAGAGATTGCTGAATGCTTAGAAGCTCTGTTGCTATTGCAGACAGCATGTGTTTTGATCCCTGCACCCACATGTCAGCTCACAACTGCTTGTGACTCCAGTTCCAGGGGATCCAGCACTCACTTCTGATATCCACATCAGACATGCATATGGTACATATATATATACAAGCAGAAGAAACACTCATTCACATAAATGAAAAGAAATAATAAAGAACAAAATGGTTCATTAAATGGAGTCACAAGTGAGCTAGACAGTTAATAAATGTTATTAGCTAACATTAATAAATAATATTATCAAGCAAAAAAATGAAATAGGGAGAGAAGAGAAATTGGGAGTTACAATTGATACTTTGAGGATTAATATCATTTTTATTAGTAAGATATAGGGGAAAGGGTGAGAAATTGGAATACTTCTTTGCCAAAAATCAAAACTGATTTAAATAACTATTTCAAGAAGGTCTTTACTGAGACAGGAAGTATTAGACTCCCTAAATAAGGTAGATAAAGATTCAAGGGCCCCCATGCCAGACTCTGCCATTACCCAATGAATTTGCATCAACTGCCTAGTTAGCTAAATCTAGTTCCTCCCAGAAACTTCTTTATACATAGGATGAACAAAACACTTCCCAGCCCTCCATGTCTAACCCAGTCTCCAGAGCACTGGATGGACCCCTTCAGCCCAAGGATGGCTTCTGTGGTTTTGCCTTAGCATGTATATTAGTGTTGACCATTTCACTCCCCACCTCAGACACCTGTTTTTAACCCACCCTTAGAGGACTCTCGAGCTTTAACTAGGAGGTTCTGTTTTCATGTACTTAAGAAAGCTCCCACTTCCCATTCATTCCTTTTAGTCCTTGTGCCTCAGCCTTTACATTGGGAGACAAAATCCCAGGAAAGGAAAATCTGCAAGAACAACAATAGAAAAAGAAAAGTAAAGAAAAACAATGAAAGAAAAATATAATGTATAAAGAAAATCAAGATGCAAAGACTAATTTTTCATCAGAAAGAATAAGTTCAGAGAAAAATAATATATTAAAGACAAAAACAAAAAACCCCACAAAACTCATCCTATTAATTTATATCCAAAAATATTCTTTGAAAATAAATGTGGACGAGGAAGGGGTGAATAAGATAAGACCTATTCAAATGCCAGATTAGTAAGAAACATCCGATGAATAGTAAAAATCTGAGATCTCAGTTACCCATTGAATGATTAGCACATAGTACATATTTGATAAAAAAAATAGTATAACTAAAGGGTTTGTTGCCTGAAGGATTGCCATAAATTTTCCTTTGCAATAAATCACAACAACAGCAGCAGCAGCAGCAAGCTAATCATTTAAATCATACAGACCTTTTCATTTAAACCAAAAACTGGAGAAAATAGTTGTCCGAGTTTCAAGTAAAGATTCACACTAAGCACAGTTACTTGACACTTTTAGAAGTATGCAGACAATGTTAAGCAAGAAGTTTCACTCCATGGTACATTTATCTTGGTTAAAGCAAGCACAAAGAACAGAAAGAGTAAAAATATGTATTTAATAAATGAAGAATGATATATATATATATATATATATATATATATATGACTCCCTATGTTGACTTTAGTAATTTAAGAACACATTTTAACCACAAGAGCACATACATGTAAGTAAAACAAAAACGTCACAAAGAAATGGTCAAATGGTGATGGAACAAACTGTGACCCTAGTGCAGAAAAATAAAGTTAATCCATAAAGGATAGATTAGAAAACAAGACGACATGAGGAAGGGACAGATGACAGAATAGGGCAGATGAGGGGCTAATGAGAGTACATCGAGGTAGACCCAAATCAATAATCAGGTTAAGGTAAATGGGCTGAAAACTATAGCTGTCTTTTGTTTTGATTCCAGTCACCATCGTCGTTTCTAATGTGTTGTTACAACAGTTCAGATGCTTTTCATCTTACTTTAATGATTTGACTGTTATGATAAGCAGTCTGCTTCAACTTCCTTCCCTGCGACATCACTACTGAGTCTGGTTTCCTAAAGCCCAAATCTTGTCACAGAATTTCATTTGTATCATTCTCCTTGTTTTCTTACCAAATTTCCCCCACTAACAACCTGACTCTCAGTTCTGTGTAAAAAGAGCTCTTTAACTGAACCTTAAGCATTAGGGATGTCCTTCTATCCCTCAAGCTCACAACTTTGCATACTACTACAGACCCATTTTGCTCTAACTGGCTGGCTCTGTGGGCAACTATTCTTGACATTTCTGCAGGAGTTTTGCGACCTAGCTCTCTGTCTCTGTCTCTGTCTCTGTCTCTGCCTCTGTCTCTCTCTCTCTCTCTCTCTCTCTCTCTCTCTCTATATATATATATATATATATATATATATATATATATACATATATATATATACATATACAATATTTATATATATTGAATATATATTTTTTACTTACATTACAAAGGTTATTTGCTTTCCAGGTTTCCAGGACTTAAGTCTCTATCCCACCTCCCACCCCTTCTTCTATAAGGGTGTTCCCCTCTTCAACCACCCTCTTTCCTGCCCTCCCCCGACACTCCCCTACACTGGGAGGTCCAGCCTTGGCAGGACCAAGGGCTTCTTCCATTGGTGCCCAACAAGGCAATCCTCTGCTACATATGCAGCTGGAAACATGGGTCAGTCCATGTGGTTTTTGTGGGTAGTGATTTAGTCATTGTTTTTGATAGCTGAGTAGTACTCCATTGTGTAGATGTACCACATTTTTTGAATCCATTCCTCTGTTGAAGGAAATTGGGATTCTTTCCAGCTTCTGGCTATTATAAATAAGGCTGCTATGAACATAGTGGAGCATGTGTCTTTGTTGTATGTTGGAGCATCTTTTGGCTATATGTCCAGGAGAGGTATAACTGGGTCCTCAGGTAGTAGAATGTCCAATTTTCTAAGGAATCTCCAGACTGATTTCCAGAGTGGTTGTACCAGTTTGCAATCCCACCAACAATGGAGGAGTCTTCCTCTTTCTCCACATCCTTGCCAGAATCTGTTGTCACCTGAGTTTTTGATCTTAGCTATTCTGATGGTGAGGTGGAATCTCAGGGTTGTTTTGATTTGCGTTTCCCTGATGACTAAGGATATTGAGCATTTCTTTAAGTACTTCACAGACATTCATTTTTCCTTAGCTGAGAATTCTTCGTTTAGTTCTGTACCCCATTTTTAATAGGTTATTTGGCTCCCTGGAGTCTAACTTCTTGAGTTCTTTATATGTATTGGATATTAGCCCTCTATCAGATATAGGATTGCTAAAGATCTTTTCCCAATCTTGGTTGCCGTTTTGTCCTAATGACAGTATCCTTTGCCTTACAGAAGCTTTGCAATTTTATGAGGTCCCATTTGTGGATTCTTGATCTTAGAGCATGAGCCATTGGTGTTTTGTTCAGGAAATTTTCCCCAGTGCCCATGTGGTCGAGACTCTTCCTCACTTTTTCTTCTATTAGTTTGAGTGTATCTGGTTTGATATGGAGGCCCTTGATCCACTTGGACTTAACCTTTGTACGGGGCACTAAGAATAGATTGATTTGCATTCTTCTAAATGGTGACTTCCAGATGAACCAGCACCATTTGTTGAAAATGCTATCTTTTTTCCATTGGATGGTTTTAGCTGCTTTGTCAAAGTTCAAGTGATTATAAAAGTATGTGGGTACATTTCTGGGTCTTCAGTTCTATTCCATTGATTTCCACGCCGGTGTCTCTACCAATACCATGCAGGTTTTATCACTATTACTCTATAATACAGTTTGAAGTCAGGGATGATGATTCCCCCAGAAGTTCTTTAATTTTGGGGAGAGTTTTTGCTGTTATGCCAAATGAATTTGCAAATTGCTCTTTCAACTCTACAAAGAATTGAGTTGGAATTTCAATGGGGATTACAATGAATCTGTAGATTGCTTTTGGCAAAATGGCCGATTCTATATTAATTCTGCTAACCCATGAGCATGGGAGGACTTTCCAACTTCTGAGATCTTCTTCAATTTTTTCTTCAGATACTTGAAGTTCATGTCATACAGATCTTTCACTTGCTTGGTTAAAGTCATACCGAGGTATTTTATGTTATTTGGGACTATTGTGAAGGGTGCCATTTCCCTAATTTCTTTCTCAGCCTGTTTATCCTTTTAGTAGCAAAAGGCTACTAATTGGTTTGAGTTAATTTTATACCCAGCCACTTGGCTGAAGTTGTTTATCAGGCTTAGTAGTTCTCTGGTGGAACTTTTGTCATCATTTAAGTATACTATCATATCATCTGCAAATAGTGATATTTTGACTTCCTCCTTTCCAATTCGTATCCCTTTGACCTCCTTTCGCTATCTGATTGCTCTGGCTAGGACTTCGAGTACTATATTGAATAAGTTGAGAGAAAGTGGGCAGCCTTGTTTAGTCCCTAATTTTAGTAGGAATGCTTCAAGTTTCTCTCCATTTAGTTTAATGTTGGCTACTGGTTTGCTGTTTATTGCTTTTACTATGGTTAGGTATGGGCCTTGAATTCCTAATCTCTCCAGGACTTTTATCATGAAGGGGCATTGAATGTTGTCAAATGTTTTCTCAGCATCTAATGAAATGATCATGTTTTTCCTTTGAGTTTGTTTATATAGTGGATTACGATGGTGGATTTCCATATATTGAACCATTCCTGTATCACTGGGATAAAGCCTACTTGATCAATGTGGATGATCATTTTGATGTGTTCTAAGATTCAGTTATCAAGAATTTTCTTGAGTATTTTGGCATTGATATTCATAAGGGAAATGGGTCTCAAGTTCTCTTTCTTTGTTGGGTCTTTTTGTGGTTTAGATACAAGCATAATTGTGGCTTCATAGAAGGAATTGGGAGGTGTTCCTTCTGTCTCTATTTTGTGCAATAGTTTGGACAGTATTGGTATGAGGTCTTCTATGAAGGTCTGATAGAATTCTGTACTAAACCCATCTGGTCCTTCACTTTTTTTGTCTGGGAGACTTTTAATAACTGCTTCTATTTATTTAGGAGTTATGGGATTGTCTAGATGTTTTATCTGATCCTTAATTAACTTTGGTAATGGGTATTTGTCTAGAAAATTGTCCATTTCCTCCAGATTTTCCAGTATTGTTGGATATAGGCTTTTGTATTAGGATCTGATGATTTTTTTTTAATTTCTTCTGATTCTGTTGTTATGTATCCCTTTTCACTTCTGATTTTGTTAATTTAGATACACTCTCTGTGTCCTCTGGTTAGTATGGCTAAGGGTTTATCTATCTTGTTGATTTTCTCAAAGAACCAACTTCTAGTTTTGTTGATTCTTTGTATAGTCCTTTTTGTTTCTACTTGGTTGATTTCAGCTCTGAGTTTGATTATTTCCTGCCTTCTATGCCTCTTGGGTGTATTTGCTTCTTTTTGTTCTAGAGCTTTTAGGTGTGCTGTCAAGCTGCTAATGTATGCGTTCTCCTGTTTGTTTGGTTTTTTTGTTGTTGTTTTTTTGTTTTTGTTTTTGTTTTTGTTTTTTGCAGTCACTCCAAGGTATGAGTTTTCCTCTTAGCACTGATTTTATTGTGTCTTATAAGTTTGGGTATGCTGTGCCTTTGTCTTCATTAAGTTCTAAAAAGTCTTTAATTTCTTTCTTTATTTCTTCCTTGACCAAATTATCATTGAGTAGAACATTGTTCAACTTCCATGTATATGTGGGCTTTCTGTTGTTATTATTGTTATTGAAGACCAGCCTTAGTCCATGGTGATCTGATAGGATGCATAAGATATTTCAATCTTCTTGTATCTGTTGAGTCCTGTTTTGTGGCCAATTATATGTTCAGTTTTCAAGAAGGTACCATGAGGTTCTAAGAAGAAGGTATATTCTTTTCTTTCAGGATGAAATGTTCTATAAATATCTATTAAGTCCATTTGATTCATAATTTCTTTTAGACTCTCTATGTCTCTGTTTAATTTCTGTTTTCATGATCTGCCCATTGACGAGAGCGGGGTGTTGAAATCTCCTACTACTATTGTGTGAGGTGCAATGTGTGCTTTGAGCTTTAGCAAGGTTTCTTTTATGAATCTAGGTGCCCTTGCATTTGGAGCATAGATATTTACAATTGACAGTTCTTCTTGGTGGATTTTTTTGATGAATATGAAGTGTCCTTCTTTATCTTTTTTGATAACTTTTGGATGAAAGTCAATTTTATTCAATTTAGAATGGCTACTCCAGCTTGTTTCTTCAGACCATTTGTTTGGAAATTTGTTTGCCAGCCTTTTACTCTCAGGTAGTGTCTGCCTTTGTCTCTGAGGTGTGTTTTCTGCATGCAGCAATATGCTGTGTCCTCTTTACATATCCAGTCTGTTAGTCTATGTCTTTCTATTAGGGAATTGAGTCCATTGATGTTGAGAGATATTAAGTAATAGTGATTGTTGTTTCCTGTTATTTTTGTTGTTAGAGGTGGCATTATGTTTGTGTGGCTCTCTTCTTTTGGTTTCATTGCAAGGAGATTTCTTTCTTGCTTTTTCTAGGGTGTAGTTTCCCTCCATCCATCATCCTTTGCAGGGCTGTATTTGTAGAAAGATTTTGTGTAAATTTTGTTTTCTCATGGAATATTTTGGTTTCTCCATTTTTTATTAGTTGAGATTTTTGCGGGATATAGTAGCCTGGGCTGGCATGTGTGTTCTTTTTGGGTCTGTATAACATCTGTCCAGGATCTTCTGACTTTCATAGTCTCTGGTGAGAAGTCTGGTGTAATTCTGATTGGTCTGCCTCTATATGTCACTTGACTTTTCCCCTTACTTCTTTTTTTTTTTTTTTTTTTTGGTTCTTTTTTTTTTTTTCGGAGCTGGGGACCGAACCCAGGGCCTTGCGCTTCCTAGGTAAGCGCTCTACCACTGAGCTAAATCCCCAGCCCCTTACTTCTTTTAATATTCTTTCTTTGTCTTATGCATTTGGTGTTTTGACTGTTATTCGACAGGAGGCATTTCTTTTCTGGTCCAATCTATTTGGAATTCTGTAGGCTTCTTGTATGTTTATGCATATATCTTTCTTTAGATTAGGCAAGTTTTCTTGTATAATTTCTTGAAGATATTTACTGGCCCTATAAGTTGAGAGTCTTCACTCTCTTCTATACCTCTTATCCTTAGATTTGATCTTCTCATTATGTCCTGTATTTTCTGGATGTTTTGGGCTAGGAGCTTTTTGCATTTTACATTATCTTTAATGGTTGTTTCAATGTTTCCTATGGTGTCTTCAGCCCCTGAGTTTCTCTCTTGTATCTCTTGTACTCTGTTTGTGATGCTTGCATCTATGACTCCTAATCTCTTTCTTAGGTTTTCTATCTCCAGGGTTGTCTCCCTTTGTGCTCTCTTTATTGTTTCTATTTCATTTTTAAATCCTGGATGGCTTTTTTCAATTCCTTTACCTGTTTGGTTGTGTTTTCCTGTAATTCTTTAAGGGAATTTTTATGTCTCCTCTTTAAGGGCTTCCACTTGTTTACTTGAGTTGTCCTTTATTTCTTTAAAAGGGTTATTAATATCCTTCTTAAAGTCCTCTATCATCATCATGAGATGTGATTTTAAATCTATATCTTGCTTTTCCGGTGTGTTTGGATATCCAGTATTTGCTTTGGTGGGAGGACTGGGCTCTAATGATACAAAGTAGTCTTGGTTTATCTTGCTTAGGTCCCTGTGCTTGCCTCTTGACATAAGGTTGTTTGGTGTTAGACTTTCTTGCTGTCTCTGACAGTGACTTGACCCTCCTGTAGGCCTGCATGTCAGCACTCCGGTAGACCTGTTTTCTTTCAGGCAGATCTGGGAACAGAAAGCTGTTCCTGGGTTTGTGTGACCTGAAGCCTCCAGGTGGGTTGCTTTGTGCAGATTTGGTCTTACCTCTGCCCTTGGATGTGTGTAGGTGCTCCTGGCAACTAGCTTTCAGGTTTTGGTTCAGGCAAAATTCGGAATGGTCCTGCCGCGGACTGCTCCTAGTACCCTGTGGCCAGAGGACACAGATGAAACTAGGCAGTTTCCTCTTGGGAGAGAAAAGTGGGCAGAAAATCGTAGTCTGAATTTTCAGGATTGTCAGCACTTCTGAGGGTCCAGCTCTCTCTTCCCATGGGATTTCGTTGCAGGAAGCTGTGGGACTGATTGAGTTCAGTTCCAGATGCAGGCAGAATCCAGCAGGTTCCAGCTGCTGACTGCTCATATATTCTGTATCCTCAGGCCATTATGCAGGTTCCTCCTTGGCTAGGAATGTAAGTAGATGTGGGCAGAAGTGTCAGTCTCCCTTGAGTTCTCAGGATTGTCCAAAGTTCTGGGAGTTCATCTCTCTCCCCCACAGGATTTGGGTGCAGGGAGCCATGGATACAACCTTGCTTTTAACGACTGCTGGTAGAACTCTTCTTTTCTCCACAGTCACAGCTTTATCTTAGATCAGTTTATAGCCATACTTCCTGGTCCAGGAGAGAATCCCAGCTTGCAAGCATTACAATGCTTACTTACTGTGCCTGAACTGGAACCTGGATTTCTTCAATTTTGCTGCCACTTCTATGTCTCAGATTATGTCCATACCTGTTTCCTGTTTTACATGTTTTAACCACAAGAGTATACACACATAAGTAAAATAAAAATATCACAAAGAAATGGTCAAAGGCTGATAGAAAAAATCAATTGTAACTCTAGTGCAGAAAAATACATGTTAATACATAATGGATACATCACAAAACAAGATAACAAGAGGAAGTTACCTTCATAGGCATGTCCTTCAGTTTCTTTTATTTGATATTTATACCTCTCTGTTTGTCCTTTTGAAGTACCCCAGACAGGTACTTTCTGTGTGGGAAACTTTTATTCACCCAGAATTCCTCATTCATGTCAGTCTGTGGTGTACAGCCCTTCCTCAGAGGTTCACTTTAAAGAAGCATGGATCACCTTCAATTCTCACTATTGTCTGCTGCCTCAACTAGTGAGTTGAGAACAAGGTTGTCTATATCATTGTTATCCATTTTTCCACATCATACCACCATCAATATTTCCAGCTTCCATTGACCATGCACTCTGTTACAATGTAAAATATGAAACATCATAAAAAGGAGTTGGGAACTGGAGAGATCTGGGGGTGGGGGTGGCAGGACTCATTGTTGGTTTCTTTTCTGGAACACTGAGTTGGATTCCCACCACCACCACAGCAGTTAACAACGGCCTGTAACTCCAGTTCCTGGTGATCCAGTGCCCTCTTCTGGCTTCTGTATGCGCCAGCCATGTCAAGAGTTATACCGACATACATGCAGGCTAAAAACTCATACACAAATGATAAATGTCTGTTAGAAAGGCAGAGGGGGAGGTAGCAAAAGGATAGTTAAATTCATTTACAACTGTAGGATGGCAATAAGTTTATAATAGATTTAGTGTCTGAATTCAAATTTAGTTCATTCAACATCTTCATACAGCCAAAACTCTGAATGGAAGGAACAGGAGGATTAAAGTTGAATGGACATCAGGAAAATCAAGTGTAGGAAAATCAACTGTAGGGTCCTACATGCAAGGTATGCCTGCCTAAAGTTAATTTAATCACTAAAGCCAAAACTGATGATAATCTTTATTCAACAATTTGATTTTGGTTTGGATTATATTTTTTTGCATTTGCCATAGATTAGACAGATAAGAACACATAAAATACTGTAATACTAAAAATCCTTGACTGCCCGAAGTGTAGCACCTCATAGTTTAAGAAATATTAAATATTAACCTTTTCTGTCAAAGACTGTAAAACTTGTGTTTACAAGGACATTAAAGTTTTTGTCTCTCCCACATTGTAAGACTTTTATGTTAATATTTTAATCCTCTCCAACCAGAAAAAAAATGTTATTTATAGGAAGGGACTGCTGTAGTTTCAGAATTTGAGTGAATTAAGTGACAAAATCTTTCCTTCATTATCTTTGCTGTAATTCTTTTAAAATTATCCAGGAGAATAGGACTGTAAGGCAAGATGGCAGCCAATGAGAAAAAGAGACTCTCTACCTGTGTTAAAATAAAAACCAGGTAGATTCCCTGGATCATATTCTTTTCGAACAAGAGCAGAGTTTTGCCTTGTTAAGAGACTTTAACTGGAGTTGCAACAATGTATGTATGTATGTATGTATGTATGTATGTATGTATGTAAGTATTTGGGATGGAGGGTGATAGACAGAGTTTCTCTGTGTCCTTCGTTGTCCTGAAACTTGCTCTGTAGACCAGACTGACCTCAAACTCAAACATTTGCCTGCCTCTGCCTCCAAGCACTAGGCTTATAGGCATGTGCCACCACCACTTAGCTTCCCTGAATTTATTTTTAACAACAGGAATTCAGTTATACACAAGGTAACTATCCTTGAAAAACATTTCAGAGGCTTCTCTTTAGGAAAGAGGTACTAATTAATTAGAGTAAATATCTGCATTTAAATAACAGGACAAAAATCATCTGTGCCTTGAAAATTGCTTCCTTTAATACACTTAAGTTTCAGAAATGTCTCAAATGATGCATGTTTTCTAGAGCTAGAGCTATATGGCTTTGGATTCAGAAAATCTTCCATGTAAAATGAATTCCTAAATTTAAATAACTGAGCCCTATCCTTCAAAGGTAACAATCACAGAATGAACACAATCTATAGCAGGATTGGTGTTGATGAGATTACATGTACTGGAGGTAAGTAGGGAGGGCAATATCATGGCTTGGGATTGGTGTGCATGAGATTACATGTACTGAAGGTAGGTAGGTCAATATGGTGGCTTAGGCAAACATTGACTGTCTATGGTGAACTTGGGTTGTAGAAGTGTTTACCACACCAATCCAATTCTTCAAAGAGTTAGACAGAACAATTTGCAAATTCATCTGGAATAACAAAAAACCCAGGATAGCTAAAGCTATCCTCAACAATAAAAGGACTTCAAGGGGAATCACTATCCCTGAACTCAAGCAGTATTACAGAGCAATAGTAATAAAAACTGCATGGTATTGGTACAGAGACAGACAGATAGACCAATGGAATAGAATTGAAGACCCAGAAATGAACCCACACACCTATGGTCACTTGATTTTTGACAAAGGAGCCAAAACCATCCAATGGAAAAAAGATAGCATTTTCAGCAAATGGTGCTGGTTCAACTGGAGGTCAACATGTAGAAGAATGCAGGTCGATCCATGCTTATCACCCTGTACAAAGCTTAAGTCCAAGTGGCTCAAGGACCTCCACATCAAACCAGACACACTCAAACTAATAGAAGAAAAACTAGGGAAGCATCTGGAACACATGGGCACTGGAAAAAATTTCCTAAACAAAACACCAATGGCTTAAGCTCTAAGATCAAGAATCGACAAATGGGATCTCATAAAACTGCAAAGCTTCTGTAAGGCAAAGGACACTGTGGTTAGGACAAAATGGCAACCAACAGATTGGGAAAAGATCTTTACCAATCCTACAACAGATAGAGGCCTTATATCCAAAATATACAAAGAACTCAAGAAGTTAGACCTCAGGGAGTTAAATAACCCTATTAAAAAATGGGGTTCAGAGCTAAACAAAGAATTCACAGCTGAGGAATGCCGAATGGCTGAGAAACACCTAAAGAAATGTTCAACATCTTTAGTCATAAGAGAAATGCAAATCCAAACAACCCTGAGATTTCACCTCACACCAGTGAGAATGGCTAAGATCAAAAACTCAGGGGACAACAGATGTTGGCGAGGATGCGGAGAAAGAGGAACACTCCTCCATTGTTGGTGGGATTGCATACTGTTACAACCATTCTGGAAATCAGTCTGGAGGATCCTCAGAAAATTGGACATTGAACTGCCTGAGGATCCAGCTATACCTCTCTTGGGCATATACCCAAAAGATGCCCCAACATATAAAAAAGACACGTGCTCCACTATGTTCATCGCAGCCTTATTTATAATAGCCAGAAGCTGGAAAGAACCCAGATGCCCTTCAACAGAGGAATGGATACAGAAAATGTGGTACATCTACACAATGGAATATTACTCAGCTGTCAAAAACAACGACTTTATGAAATTCGTAGGCAAATGGTTGGAACTGGAAAATATCATCCTGAGTGAGCTAACCCAATCACAGAAAGACATACATGGTATGCACTCATTGATTAGTGGCTATTAGCCCAAATGCTTGAATTACCCTAGATGCCTAGAACAAATGAAACTCAAGACGGATGATCAAAATGTGAATGCTTCACTCCTTCTTTAAAAGGGGAACAAGAATACCCTTGGCAGGGAAGAGAGAGGCAAAGATTAAAACAGAGACTGAAGGAACACCCATTCAGAGCCTGCCCCACATGTGGCCCATACATATACAGCCACCCAATTAGACAAGATGGATGAAGCAAAGAAGTGCAGACTGACAGGAGCCGGATGTAGATCGCCCTTGAGAGACACAGCCAGAATACAGCAAATACAGAGGCGAATGCCAGCAGCAAACCACTGAACTGAGAATAGGACCCCCGTTGAAGGAATCAGAGAAAGAACTGGAAGAGCTTGAAGGGGCTCGAGACCCCAAAAGTACAACAATGTCAAGCAACCAGAGCTTCCAGGGACTAAGCCACTACCCAAAGACTATACATGGACTGACCCTGGACTCTGACCTCATAGGTAGCAATGAATATCCTAGTAAGAGCACCAGTGGAAGGGGAAGCCCTGGGTCCTGCTAAGACTGAACCCCCAGTGAACTAGACTATGTGGGGAGGGCGGCAATGGGGGGAGGTTTGGGAGGGGAACACCCATAAGGAAGGGGAGGGGGGAGGGGGATGTTTGCCCGTATACCGGGAAAGGGAATAACACTCGAAATGTATATAAGAAATACTCAAGTTAATAAAAAAAAAAAGTAAAAAAAAAAAAAAAGAAGTGTTTACCAGTGACTTCATGTGCGAATTTTCCAGGGAAAGTGCCTCAGAGAGCATATTAGAGTATCATGGGAATATTTATCTTGCTTGCAAAGCAAAACCCTATGTCATTTGTCTTTACTACCCCAACCACTGCCATTTGATATACCTTTTGAATGTGGAAAGAGGTCCATATTGTTTTCTCCAGGATTGGTCTATTTACTTGCAGTAAGGAGGAATTAGCCTGGCCGTCATTTCACTTGGAATACCTGACCTTATGTACATTACTGCTTCAAGCATTGCCGAGTTGAGCAAATGAGTACATGAAGAGTTTGGTATTCTACCTGCACTCCAAGACTAGATTTTAAATAGATGTATGTCATATATATGTTTGTATATACACATATATAGCCTACATTTAACATGTATATATGTTTAAAACATATATATTAAAATATGTTAACATGTATATATGTATTACATGCTATATATGTGTATGTTAACATGTAGCTATGTGTAACACATATGCATATGTGTAATACATATGCAAATGTATGCTTAATCTCAAGGTTATTTTTACAGTGCTCCCCATCACCCCCTATTATGAGATAAAATTCAGTTATGCTCTGAGATTACAAAACAAAAACTTGTGCTAAAACAAAACAAAAAAATCACAAAAATCCCATTATTTTCCCCAAATCATAAAGCAAATTATTTCTATTTCTATTGGTGAAAATTAAGGAGAAAATAAAGAGCAGCGTCGATCTCCTATTTCTTCTATTTTGTAAGATTTCTTAAACCTGAATGTGATTACACTTTGTGCTGTGATTCCAGTGTATAAAAATGTATCTTATGTCTACTACTTACAAATCAATGTCTGTGCTGGGCCCATGAGCACAAACAAACAATCAAACAAACAAACATAAGAAAAAGTCCTTCCCAAAAGGAATTGATAACTTATAAATAGTAGTAGAAAGATGATCACATGGATCAAAGTAGAATACCAGCCCTTTGTTGTTGTAAAAATATAAAAATAAAAAGGGTATGGTTGTTTTTTATCCCGCTGGATCCAGCACCGCAGTGCCCCAAGATACCTGCTAGATAATCTTGGTGGAAACACATCCCAACTCCACGGCGGCCCAGCGTCTCCTGCCACCGCACACTCTCCTACACTCAAACCGCCGCATAAAAGAACACACAACACAATAACCTTTGACCCAACTGGTAAGATATAATTACCCACTTAAACGTACAAAGCCTGGTAGCATCCATCCCTTGAGAACATTAATAACAACCTGTAAATACACAGAGTGAGATCTTTATGTCAGCCTCCATCAGCTTGCCACAGCTTCTCTCTCTCCTATCTCTCTCCTGTCTCTCCCTCTCTCTTCTAGTCTCCTCTTCTTCCTTCCAACTTCTCTCCCGCCCATCCTTCCTTCTCCTCCAGTGACAGGGCTCCTTCTATCCTGTACCTTCCCCTCACCTGTACTTTACAAATTTAATGGGGAGAAGGTTCTGGTGAAGTCACGTGATTTCTGAGTACTGACTAGGCAACTTCCTTGGGGCAGTGGAATTCGCATCAAAATACAGAGAACTCCAGGGCAAACCACAAAGCCCTTGAACTCATCTGAAGTGCTGAGGGGAGATAGAAGGTGAAATGTGAATGGCACAGAGAGTCAAGGACAGTTTTGAACTGGCTGTGGTCTTTAAGCAGGATGATAAATGAGGGGAAGGTTTATGAAGAGTAAGAAGGAGGAGGATTTTCAATCTGGACTGACAGAAAATAGTGAGTAAAACAAGAGAATGTGATAAAGGAAGCGGAGTCCACATTTGAAGTATTGTATTAAATCTCTAGTCCTTGACCTTTGGGCAATGTGAATCTCTTAAAATCATGTTTAGTGTCAGTGTCAACAAAGTTCTCTTATGGCTGAAGTATAAAAGAGGAGATAAATGCAGAAAGGAGTAATAAAAGGTTGGGGATGAGTTTGTTACTCTAGTCAGGCAGAGAGGAGGATGCTAGGAGCTGTGTTGGTTGACAGCCCCATGCAGGAACAAACAATGAGGCAATCATCAAAACGAAATCATCTGTTCTAAGTTAGGGTGAGCATGGCTCAGTGATGAAATTGAATCAAGCTGTTATCTTGGGTAGAATCCCAGCTCCTCGTGGTTTTGGATGAGTGTCAGCTTTTAGGAACACATCAATAGAATTCTTCCAAAATGGGCTTTTAGGATATATTCTACTTGGAGTGGAGTTACGCCATCTGAAAAGTATAGATAAAAATGGAAGCAACAGAGAATTTGGGTACAAAAATAAACATGTTTTGTGACTAATGTGAAGTTTTTCAAAAGTGAACATAATCAAATGGATTTTGAATATATCAGATGATAATAAACATTTTTGTTTGCTGTTTGAGGCAGAGTCTCTCATTCTGTAGCCTACCCAGGCTGGCCTTGAACATATAGCCCTCTCATGCTTCTCTCTCTCAAGTGATAGTATAATAAGTGTGAGCCACTGTGAGTGGCCGTTTTTATCTTTTTAGAACATAAAATATAAGGATAGGAATGGACAAGCACAGAGAATCAGATACCAAGTATATTGAAATTCTTGTGTATTAATTTACTGGCTCATCTCTCAATTTGAGTGCAATGTTCAATAAGTGTATGATACAATAATTTCAAACTAAATCCTAAGTGGTGTTTGCAGTCTTTGTCTTTTCAAAACAATTTATTTTACTTATTTATTTAATTTCAGGTGGGGATCATGTGCTATAACACACAGGGAGGTCACAGAATAACCTGGAGGATTGATTTCTTCCACTCTGGGTCCTGGAGATTGAAAGGAAGTCATCAGACTTGACGGCAAGCAGCATCACCTGCCAAGCTATCTTGCCACTTCAACCCTATACAAATGATACACAGATGGAGTAATTATTATAATTCTATATGTGTATTTTTGTGTTTATTCAAGTACACACGGAGCTCAAACATGTGTAGGTGAAAGCATGTGCAACTGTGTGCTCATGCGTCTAAAAGCCAGAAATCAACATTGGGTGTCACTTATCTCACATTCGATGTTGCTGTTTTGTTTATTTTATTTATTTGTTTTTTGAGTCAAGTTCTTTCACTGGAATCTGGGGCTGAGCAGTTAGGAAATGACATTGGTCAGTAAACTCTATAGACTCTCCTGTCTCTGCCTCTATAACTCTGTGACTTCAAGCTTGTCCACCATCCCAGACTGTTTTGTGTAGGTTTAACTCACGTCCTGATGCTTCCAGTGCACGTACTATGCCGGCTAAGCTATCTCCCCGACCCAATCTTCCTATATACAACATGCAAGAAGCATTTCCGAAGATTTTGGTATAAAGGAAAGCATTAGGTTTCTCTCTTCAAAATAGAGTCTATTTCAATCCCATTTATAAACACCATATCCCTGCTTCCCTTATTTATGTTTTTAATGGGATATTTTTATTTATATTTCAAATATTATTCCCTTTCCTGGTTTCCTGGCCATAGGCCACCTATCCCATCACCCTTTCATTCTTCCATGAGGGTGTTCCCCCTACCCAACCACCCCAATTCTGCCTTCCACAATGAGATTCCCCTATACTGGGGTGTCCAGCCTTGGCAGGACCAAGGGCTTCTCCTCCTATTGATGCCCAACAAGGCCATCCTCTGCTACTTATGCAGCAGGAGCCATGGGTCTGTCCATGTGTCCTCTTTGCGTAGTGCTTTAATCTCTGGGAGCTCTGGTTGGTTGCTATTATTGTTACTATGGGGTTTCAAGCCCCTTCAGCTCTTTCAATCCTTTCGCTAATTCTTCCAATGGTGACTGAGTTCTCAAGTTTAATGTTTTGTTGCTAGCATTTGCCTCTGAATTTGACATGCTCTGCCTGAGATAGTCTCAGGAGATAGCTATATTAGGCTTCTGTCAGCATGCACTTTTTGTCTTCCTCAATAATACTGAGTTTTGGTGGCTGCATATATATGGGCTGTATCATCAGGTAGGGCAGGCCATGAATGGTCATTCCTCCAGTCTCTGCTCCAAACTTTGTCTTCATATCCCCTCCTATGAATATTTTTGTTCCTCCTTTTAAGAAGGAGTGAAGCATCCACACTTTGGACGTCCTTCATCTTGAGCTTCATGTGGTCTATGGATTGTATCTTGGGTAAGTCGAACTTTTAGACTAATATCCACTTAACAGTGAGTACATACCATGTGCGGTTGTGTGTGTGTGTGTGTGTGTGTGTGTGTGTGTGTGTGTGTTATTGGGTTTCCTCACTCAGGATGATATTTTCTAGTTCCATCCAATTGCCTATAAATTTCATGAGATCATTATTTTTGATAGATGAATAGTACTCTATTATGTACATATCCCACATTTTCTGTATCCATTCCTCTGTTGAAGGGCGTCTGGGTTTTTCCCAGCTTCTGGCTATTATAAATAAGGCTGCTATGAACATAGTAGAGCATGTGCCTTTGTTATATGTTGGAGCATCTTTTGGGTATATGCCCAAGAGAGGTATAGCTGGGTCGTCAGGTAGTACAATGTCCAATTTTCTGAGGAACCTGCAGACTGATTTCCAGAGCGGTTGGACCATTTTGCAATCACACCAACAATGGAGGAGTGTTCCTCTTTCTCCACATCCTCGCCAGCATCTGTTGTCACCTAAGTTTTTTATCTTAACCATTCTGACTTGTGTGAGGTGGAATCTCAGTGTTGTTTTGATTTGCATTTCCCTGATGACTGAGGATGTTGAACATCTCTTTGGGTACTTCTCAGTCATTCGATATTCCTCAGCTGAGAATACTTTGTTTAGCTTGGTACCCCATTTTTAATAGGTTATTTGGCTCTCTGTTGTCTAACTTCTTGAGTTCTTTGTATATATTGGATATTAGCCCTCTATCAGATGTAGGATTGGTAAAGATCTTTCCCCATTCTATTGGTTGTCGTTTTGTCCTAATGACAGTGCCCTTTGCCTTACAGAAGATTTGGAATTCTATGAGGTCCCATTTGTCAATTCTTGATCTTAGAGCATAAGGCATTGGTGTTCTGTTCAGGAAATTTTCCCCAGTGTCCATGTGATCAAGACTCTTCCCCACTTTTTCTTCTATTAGTTTGAGTGTATCTGGGTTAAATGGAGGTCCTTGATCCACTTGGACTTAACCATTGGACAGGGCAATAAGAATCGGTCAATTTGCATTCTTCTACATGCTGACTTCCAGTTGAACTAGCAGTTGAAAATGCTATCTTTTTCTGATTGGATGGTTTTAGCTCCTTTATCAAAGATCAAGTGACCATAGGTGTGTGGGTTCAATCCTTTTCCACTGATCTACTTGCCTTTCTCTGTTCCAATACCAGACAGTTTTTATCACCGTTACTTTGTATTACTTCTTGAGGTCAGGGATGGTGATTTCCCCAGAAGTTCTTTAATTGTTTAGGATAGTTTTCACTATCCTGGGTTTTTTGTTATTCAAAATGAATTTGCAAATTGCTCTTTCTAACTCTATGAAGAATTGAATTGGAATTTTGATGGGGATTGTGTTGAATCTGTGGATTGCTTTTTGGCAAAAATGGTCATTTTTACTATATTAATCCTGCCAGTCCATGAGCATGGGATGTCTTTCCATCTTATGAGATCTTATTCAATTTCTTTCTTCAGAGACTTGAAATTCTTGTTATACAGAACTTTCACTTACTTGGTTATCTAAGGTATATTATGTAATTTTTTTACTATTGTGAAGGGTGTCATTTTCCCAATTTATTTCTAAATCTGTATATCCTTTGAGTAGAGGAAGACTGCTGATTTGTTTGAGTTAATTTTATATCTAGCAAATTTGCTAGAGTTGTTTACCAGGCTTAGTAGTTCTATATTATTATATCATCTGCAAATAGTGATACTTTGATTTCTTCCATTCCAATTTGTATTCCTTTGACCTCCTTTTGTTGTCTGATTTCTCTGGCTAGGACTTTGAGTACCATATTGAATAAGTAGGGGCAGGGTGGGCAGCCTTGTCTAGTCCCTGATTTTAGAGGGATTACTTCAAGTTTCACTCCTTGATGTCTACTGGTGTGCTGTGTCTTGCTTTTACTATGTTAAGTATGGGCTTTGAATTCCTGATGTTTCCAGACTTTTTAATGAAGGGGTGTTGAATTCTGTTAAATGCTTTCTCAGCATCTAATGAAGTGATCATGTGCTTTTTTCTTTGACTTTGTTTATACAGTGGATTACATTGATGAATTTCCATATATTGAACCATCCCTGCATCCCTGGGATGAAGCCTACTTGATCATGATGGATGATCGTTTTTATGTGTTCTTAAATTCAGTTTGCAAGAATTTTATTGAGTATTTTTGCATCAATATTAATAAGGGGAATTGTTCTGAAGTTCTCTTTCTTTGTTGGGTCTTTGTGTGCTTTAGATGTAAGTGTCATTGTGGCTTCATGGAAGGAATCGGGTACTCCTTTTGTTTCTATTTTGTAGTAATGTTTGGACAGTATTGATATGAGGTCTTCTATGAAGGTCTGATAGAATTCTGCACTAAATACTTCTGGTCCTGGGCTCTTTTTGTGTTGCAGACTTTTAATAACTACTTCTATTGCTTTAGGAATTATGGGAGTGTTAAGAAGGTTTATCTGATCCTGATATAACTTTGCTACCTGGTATCTTTCTAGAAAATTGTCCATTTCATCCAGATTTTCCAGTTATGTTGAATATAGGCTTTCATAATATGATCTGATTATTTTTTGAATTTTCTCAGATTCTGTTATTATGTCTCCTTTTCATTTCTAATTTTATAAATTTCGATAGTCTCTCTGTGCCCTCTCGTTAGAATTTGGATAGTCT
The DNA here is from genome assembly GCF_021556685.1 of Rattus norvegicus. Lineage (NCBI taxonomy): Eukaryota > Metazoa > Chordata > Mammalia > Rodentia > Muridae > Rattus > Rattus norvegicus. The sequence continues at coordinate 88,088,509 of NC_141544.1, forward strand.
CTCTGTGCCCTCTCGTTAGTCTGGCTAAAGGTTTATCTATGTTGTTGATTTTCTCAAAGAACCAGTTCCTGTTTATTTGTTTTTGCTTTTGTGATTCTTTGTATAGTCCTTTTTGTTTCTACTTGGTTGATTTCAGCCCTGAGTTTGATTACTTTCTGCCTTGTACTCCTCTTGGGTGTATTTGATTCCTTTTGTTGTAGAGCTTATTGGTGTGCTGTCAAGCTCTCTTGATGTATGCTCTCTTGTTCCTGGTTGGAGGCACTTACAGCTATGAGTGGGATGAAGCACTCTTAGCACTGCTTTAATTTTTCCCCATAATTGTTTGTATGTTGTGCCTTCATTTACATTAAATTCTAAAAAGTCTTTAATTTTTTTCTTTACTTCATCCTTGACCAAGTTATCATTTTGTAGAGTGTTGTTCAATTTCCATGTATATATGGGCTTTCTGCATTATTGAAGACCAACCTTAGTCCATGGTGATCTCATAGGATGCATGGGATTATTTCAATCATCTTGTATTTGTTAAGACCTGTTTTGAGACCAATTATATGGTCAATTTTAGAGAAGGTACCATGATGTGCTGAGAAGAAGATATATTCTTTTGTTTTAGGGTGAAATGTTTTATAAATATCTGTTAAGTCCATTTGGTTCATGACTTCTGTTAGTTTATCTGTATCTCTGTTTAGTTTCTGTTTCCATGATCTGTCAATTGTTGAGAGTAGGGTGTTGAAATCTCCTACTATTATTGTGTGAGTGCAATGTGTGCTTTGCGCTTTAGTAAGGTTTCCTTTATGAATGTAGGTACCCTGGCATTTGGAATATAAACATTTAAGATTGAGAGTTCATCTTGGTGGATTTTGCCTTTGATAAATATGAAGCATCCTTCTTAATTATTTTTGATAACTTTTGGTTGAAAGTTGATTTTATTCAATATTAGAATGGCAATATCAGCTTGTTTCTTCAGACCATTTGCTTGGAAAATTGTTTTCCAGGCATTTACTCTGACGTAGTGTCTGTCTTTGTATTCCCTGTATGCAGTGTTCCCTGTATGCAGCAATAGGCTGTGTCCTCTTTACATATCCACTTTGTTAGTCTATGTCTTTTTATTGGGGAATTGAGTCCATTGATGTTAAGAGATATTAAGGAACAATGATTGTTGTTTTCTGTTACTTTTGTTGTTAGAGGTGGAATTATGTTTGTATGGCCTTCTTTTTGGTTTTATTGCAAGGAGATTTCTTTCTCGCTTTATCTAAGGTGTAGTTTCCCTCCTTGTGTTGGAGTTTTCTATCCATTATCATTTGTAGGACTGGACTTTTAGAAAGAGATTGTGTAAATTTGGTTTTGTCATGGAATATCTTGGTTTCTCCATCTATATTAATTGAGAGTTTTGCTGGATATAGTAGCCTGGGCTGGCATTTGTGTTCTCTTAGGGTCTGTAAGACATCCGCCCAGGATGTTCTGACTTTCATATTCTCTGGTGAGAAGTGTGGTATAATTCTGATAGGTCTGCCTTATATGTTACTTGACCTTTTTCTGTTGCTGCTTTTAATATTCTTTCTTTGTTTTGAACATTTGTTGTTTTGACTATTATGTGATGGGAGGATTTTCTCTTCTGGTCCAATCTATTTGTAGTTCTGTGGGCTTCTTGTATGTTTACGGGCATCTCTTTCTTTAGGTTAGGGAAGTTTTCTTGTATAATTGTTGAATATATTCACTGTCCCTTTAAGGTGGGAGTCTTCGCTCTCTTTTATACCTATTATCCTTAGGTTTGATCTTCTCATTGAAGTCTGGATTTCCCAGATGTTTTTGCATTAGTTGCTTTTTGTGTTTCACATTATCTTTGATGGTTGTGTCAATGTTTTCTACTGTACTTTTTCTTCTATCTCTTGTATTCTGCTGGTGATGCTTGTGACTATGACTCCTGATCTCTTTCCTAGGTTTCCTATTTCCAGGATTGTCTTCCTTTGCGCTTTCTTTATTGTTCCTATATCCATTCTTAAATCCTGGATGATTTTGTTCAATTCCTTCACCTGTTTGGTTGTATTTTCCTGTAATTCTTTAAGTAATTTTTGTGTTTCTTCTTTATAGGCTTCTACTTGTTTACCTGTGTTGACCTGTATTTCTCTAAGGGAGTTATTTATGTCCTTATTCAAGTCTTCTTTCATCATCATGAGATGTGATTTTAAATCCAAATCTTGCTTTTCCGGTGTGTTGATACATCCAGTATTTGCTTTGATGGCAAGTAGTCTTGGTTTCTTTCTCTTGGGTTCCTGTGCTTGCCGCTTGTCATCAGGGTGTCTCTGTTGTTAGCTTGTCTTGCTGTCTCTGACAGTGGCTGGACTCTAATGTAAGCCTGTGTGTCAGCACTCCTGTATACCTGTTTTCTTTCAGCTGGATCTGGGAACAGAAAGCTGCTCCTGGTTTTGTGTGTCCTAAATTCTCCAGGCAGGTCCCTTGGAGTAGAAGAGTTTTTCTTATTCTGCTCTCAGGTGTGTCAGCACTCCATGTGACTGGCTTTGATCTCTGGGCTAAGGAAGAAACCAGAAGGTTCCTGCCACTGTCTGCTCCTAGGTTCCTGTATCCAGAGGGCAGGTTCCTCTTGGGCCAGGAACGTGAGCAGAAGTGGTGGTCCTTCCTGAGTTCTCAGGATTGTCTGCACTTCTGGGAGCCCAGCTCTCTCCCCAGTCATATTTGGGTAAAGAAAGCCTCGGGAGTGTTTCAGCTCTGGGTGCAGCCAGAAACGAGAGTGTCCTGTCCCAGATGACTTCTGCCTTTTTGTGTGTGTTCTGAGGCCACCAGGCAGGTCCCTTGGAGCAGAAGAGTTGGTCTTACCTCTGCTCTCAAATGTGTTGGTGCTCCTGGTGACTGATTTTTCAGCCCTTGGCATGGGCAGAAATCAGAAGGGTCCTGTTCCTGACTGCTCCTGAGATCCAGTGCTGAGAGTTCACAGAGGACACTAGGCAGGTTCCACTTGGGTCAGGAATGTGGGCAAAAGTAGTCATCTCCACTGAGCTCTCAGTATTGTCCACACTTCTTGAGAGTCCAGCTCTCTCTTACTTCTTTTAATTTTAAAAATATTCAGTGATCTACTCCATTCACAGACTGTTAACATTTACAATTTTCATCATTTTTAAGCAAACAACGAACACTTTTTTCAGAGGTGTAGCCAGTGATTATTACTATATTTTAAAAGACCAAAAGTTCCCTCAAATTTTAGCAAGGTTAATTATATGCTTTCTACACCTTTCAAATACCATTTTTATAAAGTTATTCTAAACAATTTAGTATAAATGACATTAAGCTTAAAAGTGAGACTGGGGACAGACCATCTAATAATTTTACATAGACATGACTTGGGCTAACCACAAATGGGTAATTTACAACAGTGTCATTTCAGTCTGGAAAATCAAAGCCTTCCCAACAACGGTAAAATTAGTCTGAAATCTAGACATTCGTCCAGACATGAACTGTCTGTGTTCATTGCATACAAACATTTTATTACAAACAAGGATCATCTAACTTTGAAGGTGATTTTAGAATTTAGGTTTTATCAGGCTTAGCAATGTGGTATTTTTATCAGTAATTATAGACAGGCAGTCTGGGAAAGAAAGACATACTCAAGCTTTTTTCTTAATCCCACAAATGAAGTTTTTACAAACTACAGATAGAATTATGAATATATTATTTACACTTGCTTGCTTTTAAATGTTGGAAAGAAAAAGGAATGTAGATAGTCTATAAAAACAATGTATTTTATCTCATCTGAAATAAATAAATTTTTCTTTCACTCCATTTCTTTAAGAATCAGTTCTTGTTTTGATGCTTTTAAATCACTTCATGTAAACAATGCTTTAAAAAAAAACCAAAAACTAAATGTTCCAAGTAATCTTAAAATAGAAAGAAAAAAAGAAATCTCTCATGGTCGGAATCTAAGTGTGGGCCTGGGATTCGTTTTCTCTTTAGCAGTAAGCTGTTGGGAGAATTTGTGATTTAAGTGGCCCATGCCCATAGTTATGTGGAACTGACTTTGTACCACCACTGAAACTAAAATGAATAGAACACCCACAGATACAAACAGAATTGAGTCATACAGTCCTGTGAAGGGAAAAAAAACATATTGTTCAAAAAGTGGAATTTCACTCAGGATGATATTTTCTAGTTCCATCCATTTGCCTATGAATTTCATGAAGTCATTGTTTTTGATAGCTGAGAAGTACTCCATTGTGTAAATGGACCACATTTTCTGTATCCATTCCTCTGTTGAAGGATATCTGGGTTCTTTATAGCTTCTGGTTATAATAAATAAGGCTGCTATGAACATAGTGGAGCATGTGTCCTTGTTATATTTTGGAGCATCATTTGGGTATATACCCAGGAGTGGTATAGCTGGGTCCTCAGCTGGGTCCACTATGTTCAATTTTCTGAGGAACTGCCAGACTGATTTTCAGAGTGCAACAATGGAGGAGTGTTCCTCTTTCTCCACATCCTCTCCAGCATCTGCTGTCACCTGAGTTTTTTCCTAGTTCTTACGTTTGTTTGTTTGTTTAGGACCCATAACCAAATTGTAAGCTCTTTACCTCTTACTTCCTTTGCTGACAGTCTTTCCTATAACTTATAATTCACTTCAAGACATGGTTAAACAACTGAAGGGCATGGGAAGAAGCAAAATGCATAAACAGAGGGTTCATTTTCTCCTTTCCCTTAGTTTCCTTTATGTTATACTGTTCTTCAGATAGTGAAGTCTGCGGAAATGACAGCTTTCCATCACCCTGTTAAGGTCAGTAGTCCAGAACCGAATGAGCAAGTAGCTTCTTCCCTGTTACTTCGGTTTTCCATATGAAACTGAATTGCTCTTTTCATGACTTTGAAGAATTGTCTTGGAATTTAGGTAGGGATTGCAATAATCTGTCAATTGCTTCTGGTAGAATGTCCATATTTATTATGTTAATCCTAGCAATCTACAAGCATGGGAGATCCCTCCATTTTCTGAGGTCTTCTTCTATTTCCTTCTTGAGAAGCTTGAGGTTCTTTTCATACAGATCTTTCATTTGTTTGGATAGGCATTTTATATTATTTGTGACTATTGTGAAGGGTTTTCCTATTTTCTTTCTCAGCCCATTTACTATTTGTATAAATGAAGGCTACTGATATTTTTTTGAGTAGATTTTATATCTGGCCACTTTCTTTGAGTTTTTTATGGGCTGTAGAAGTTCTCTGGTAGAATTTTAGGGGATTTCTTGTGTATACAATGATATCATCTGCAAATAGTGATACTTTGTCTTCTTCTTGGCCAATTTCTATCTCTTGGTCTCCTTTTGTTGTCTTACTGTTGTAGCCAGAACTTCAAGTGCTATATACTTTTGAAATTGGTCTTTGTCACAGGGCTTGTTTGACTACTTTTCTAGCTACAACCTTCATTGTTGCTTCTACTTCCTTTTTATTGGATATGATTTTTGCTTACATTTCAAATATTATCCCCTTTCCCAGTTGCCCTTTTGGAAATCCCCTATGCCATCCTACTCTTTTGGCTCCTATAAGGGTGCTTCCCCAGCCAACCACCCACTCCCACCTTCTTGCCCTGGTTTTCCCCTACACTGAGGCATCAAGCCCTGAAAGAACCAAAGGCTTCTCCTCCCATTGATGTATAACAAGGCTATCCTCTGCTATATATGTGGCTGGAGTTATGGGTTGCTCCATGTGTACTCTTTGGTTAGTGGTTTAGTCCCTGAGAGCTCTGTGGGGGTCCGATTTGTTGATATTGCTGTTCTTCTTATGGGGATGCAAACTCCCTCAGTATTGGCAGTCCTTTTTCTAACTCCTGCATTAGGGGCCCTGTGCTAAGTACAATGGTTGGCCGCGAGAATGCATCCACATCTGTATTTGTCAGATTCTGGCTGAGCCTCTCAAGAGACAGCTATGTCATGTTCCTTTCAGCAAGCACTTCTTGGCATCTGCAGCAGTGCCTGGGTTTGGTGTCTGTATACGGGATGGATCCCCAGGTTGGGCAGCATCTGAAGGGCCTTTCCTCCAGTCTCTGCTCAACATTTTATCTCCTTATTTCCTCCCAGGAGTATTTTGTTCCCGTGTCTAGGATGGACTAAAGCATCCACATTTGGTTTTCCTTCTTCTTGGGCTTCATGTGATCAGTGAATTGTATCTTGGGTATCCCAAGGTTTTGGGCTAATATTCACTTATCAGTGAGTGCACACCATCTGTATTCTTTTGTGACTGGGTTACATGACTCAGGATGATATTTTCTAGTTCCATCTATTTGCCTATGAATTTCATGAAGTTGTTGTATTTAATAGCCAAGTAGTATCCCCTTGTGTAAATGTACCACATTTTCTGTATCCATTCCTCTGTTGAAGGACATCTGGGTTTTTTCAAACTTCTGGCTATAATAAATAAGGCTGCTGTGAACAAAGTGGAATATTTGTCCTTGTTTTAAGTTGGAGCATCTCTTGGGTATATGCCCTGGAGTTGTACAGCTGGGTCCTTAGATAGCACTATGTCCAATTTTCTGAGGAACACCCAGATTGATTTCTAGAGTATCACCTGAATTTTTGATCTTATCAACTCTGATTGGTGTGAGGTGGAATCTCAAAGCCATTTTGATTTGCATTTCTCTGATGACGAAGGATGTTGAACATTTCTTTATGTGCTTCTCAGTCATTCAATTTTCCTCAGTCAAGAAATCTTTCTTTAGTTCTGTACCCCATTTTTAGTAGGGTTATTTGGTTCTCTGGAATCTAACTTCTTGAATTCTTTGTATATATTGGATATTAGCTCTCTAGAATTGGTAAAGATCCTTTCCCAATCTGTTGGTTGCCATTTTGTCCTATTGACAGTGTCCTTTGCCTTACAGAAGCTTTGAATTTTATGAGGTCCCATTTGTTGATTGCTGACCTTAGATCATAAACCACTGGTGTTCTGTTCAGGAAAATTTCCCCTGTGCACATGTGTTCAGTGTGCTCTTCCCCACTTTCTCTTCTATTAGTTTCAGTGTCTCTGATTTTAGGTGAAGGTCCTTGATCCACTTTGAGTTGAGCTTTGTCCAAAGAGATAAAAATGGATTGATTTGCACTCTTATACATGCTGACTGCCAGTTGAACCAGTACCATTTGTTGAAAATGCTCTCTTTTTCCCCCATTCGATGGTTTTAGCTTCTTTGTCAAAGATCATGTGACCAAAGGTATGTGGGTTCATTTCAGGGTCTACAATTCTCTGAAGGAGCTGAAGTGGCTTGCATCCCTATAGGAAGAACAACAACAATATCAACCAATCATACCCCACCCCATCCCAGAGCTCCTAGGTATTTAATCACCAACCAAAGAGTACCAAACATGACTCCCACTGAATATGTAGGAGAGGACAGCCTTGTTGGGCATCAATGGGAGGAGAAACCCTTGGTCCTGTGTAGGCTCGATTCCCTAGTGAAAGGGAATGCCAGGGTGGTGAGTTGGGAATGGGTGGATGGGTGGAAGAACACGCTTATAGAAGCAGTGGGAGGAAGATGGGATAAGGGGGTTGTCGAGGAGAAACCTGGAAATGGGATAACATTTGAAATGTAAATAAATGAAATGTCTGATAAAAAAGTATGATTTCAAAGAAATTTTATATCATGTTGAAATATTATTATTATTATTACTATTATTATAGCTACAATTATAAAAAGGCAGTAAAACTATTCATTTTTCTCAGAATCCAAGATCTGAATTTTTTTTAATTCTTAAGTTTAAATCAACCCAAAGGAAACAGAGAATTTCCTGTATGATTATTTCTTAATGAGAAGTTTCTAGAAAGCTTACAGCCAACTTAGCGGCATTTGTCAGCAGACAGGTGACTGTACTGAGAATACTACAGCACATTCTCTCTGAGCATGCAACGGGCCCAAGGCTCAATGCTCAATAACTCCAAAGCAATCATATTGCAGTAGTGTCAGCAAAATATAAAGATAGAAATTTGTAGGAAAATGTCATGACAAAGCTCAGCATTGTGTGTGCCAACCAATAAGATCAATGGGAAATAATGACATAAGAAAGTTTCTGAAATCCTAAAATAAACAGAACCTCTTTTTCTCCTTATGTTGCCAAATCAGACATTTAAAGGAAAAAAGGCTGAATCCTGGGGGTGTGCAACAAGTTAGTGACTGTTGAGTGTTTGTTTATAAAAAACAAAACAAACCCAATCCGTTAACAAGAGATGATAGAACTAAATATATCGGGTGCAGTTAAAATACAAAGGCAATAGAGTTAAAGATTTCACCTAAAGGTAAGTGACTCTTCGTCTAGCCATGACAAATCCAGTTTGTTAGAGACATTTAATTACCTGTAAGCACAGGTAATGATGGTGTGTGAGAGACACTGCATTCCTGGGAGCTTCTGTTTTGTGGAAAGATTAACTGGTCACAAAGGAGCTCAAAAATAGCTAGGATGAGTCATATATGGTGCAGAGGCTTTGGTCTTCGGGTAAGTGTGACAGTGACCAGAAATAAAATAAGATGGGGAGGAGGAGTCTTTACAATAGTGCAGATTTATTAAACAGAGACTTTTATTATAGTTTTTGAAATTATAGTGTAATTACATCATTTTCTCTTTCCCCTTCCTCCCTCCAACTCATACCTCATGTACCCTTTCTTGCTTTCCTTCAAATCCATAGCCATTTTTGTCCTCTATTTCTCTCTCTGTCTCTCTCTCTGTCTCTCTCTCTGTCTCTCTGTCTCTCTCTCTCTCTCTCTCTCTCTCTCTCTCTCTCTCTCTCTCTCTCTCACACACCCAGACACACATTTATATGTATTCCTAAACCCATAAACACAATCTTCTCAGTCTGTACAATGTTTCTTGTGTGTACAAGGCCCTGTTTACCAGCATAATTGTTACAAATATTACAGAATGTTAAGGACCAGTTTGGATCACACACCTTCTTAGACTGTGCTCCACAAATCAGAATATGACATACTATGGCTCACATGCTTTGACATCAAAGACAAAGAGAATTTTGTGATTAACACAACACACAGAGAAGGAAAGCTTTCCAACAATTCCCAGTGTTTTATAATCAGAAGAGTGGGAGCAGCCCTGGTAACTCTCCATCAGATGGGGACCAGAAGAGCAAAAGACCAGGGAGCAAAAGAGAATAGAGTAAAATCTAATTCTTGGTCCTGTAGTAGTCACAATTTAAAAATCAGCACAATAATAACAAACTGTAACATCCATCTGCATAATGTGCACATCCAGAAGTGTGTAAAAGGCCCATGGACAGAGGTTGTCTCAGATGAGAGGTTGTCTCTCATCTGCAGGGAAGATGAGAGACCGACAGGGAGGATTTCTGAGAAGTTCCTATTTCAGCCGGGCCATCGTAAATAGTAACAGAGGGTTTATCAGCTAAAGGGAAACTAATGCTCCGTGATGGCTTTTTAATGCCATATGGAGCAAAGCGCATCTGGGGACCAGTGAGCCCCCTGATGGCCCTAACAAAGGAAGGGCAGGTAGATGTAGGGGAGGGGGAGATGAAAACTTAGGCTAAAGAGACCCTTAAGTATCATGATAGTAACTTCCAACAGTGATAGACCAGCCAGGTGCTCTGCCATTAAAGCACCCAGTTTACCGAGCATATGGATATACAAGCCTGTATGCATGAGCATATACAAGCAAGTGTTCTGTGATGAATGGAGAGGGTTATAATCTGGCAGTTGCATGTTCTCATTCACCTACATTAACATGATCAAAAATCTCCATCACATGAATCTGTATCTGAATACATCTAGATGTAGGTTTAGTTTGATTAATTCTTACAGAATATATTTAGTTTTGTCTTGCTCTTTCTGAAATATTTTCTATTAACAGTATATATAAACTACATGACTTAAGGAGCACACTCTTTTTCCCATGCAGTTTCCACGGGTCAGGAGCCCACATACCAGCCTCACTGCTTACGACTCACATGCTTATCATCCAAACTGTAGCTGTGGCTTCATCCCATCCAAAGGTGGAAGTTCTCTTCCAAAGTCATTGTACCTGTGAGCTGAACTTAACTTCCTATTATTTTGAGAGGATACGGTGGTGTCTATCTTCTTCAAGATCATCAGAAGAAAGTGCTTGAATATTCCAAATCTCCCATTTAGAATAAATAAAAATTAATTTTTGTGGGCTAAAGCTTGATCTATCCAAAAAAATTCATTTTAATTAAATAAAAGTAAATTGCTTTGGGACATTGACTATATCATTGAGAGCCATTTTCCTATATCATAGCTGATTTTAAGACTGAAACCCATCATGGGGCCATTCACACACACTCAACAAATATTCACATAGAAGGTAGAGTTACCAATAAGCAATAATGTAAAGTGTTATTGCAAAATTCTTCCTATTGGAGCCTAATATCCCTGCAAATAAAGTAAGTGGCTGAGTAGTAAACCCCAGAGGCCATCTCCAGCATTATTCCTGAACAATAAATACACACACACACACACACACACACACACACATGTATATACATACATACATACATACATATATATATAACAGAGATGACTGTAGTCATACATTTGATTACATATATATATTCTCCTTAACGCATTATATAGATGTACATGTATATTATCTATATATGCATACACACAAATGAATGTATATATAACAAGGCATTGAGTAATGACTAAAACTATGACATAGATTACCCTATATTACCATCCTATTATATCCTATATTATTCTAAATTGATATAAAGGATATCCTAGGTTATCCTATATTGGCAGTAAGACAAATAGGAGTGATTCAGACTGGAAAAATAAGGAAATCTCATAGGTAGAGGTTAGGGGGCACAGATGCTGGGTAAAGGATGTTGGCACATAATAGAATCCAAAAGTAGTGGTTGTTCCTATAAACATTCCTGGGAACCCTACGATGCCTAAGTCCATCCCTGTGATACTGCTTTGGAATACATGACCTTCAAAACTGTGAGACAAATTTTGTGTTTTTAAGCCTCTAAATTACTAGAATTTTGTTATGAAAAAATTACAACTGATATTGGCAACAGTCTAATAATAACAAATGTCAAAACAGGCAAAGTTCACAGGAAGCGGAGGCAATCAAATGATGACTACAGTTATCTCTTTGTTATAAATTCATGAATAAAATTTGTGACACAGGCAGGTCTGCTGCACTGAGAGCATAGCTCAGCACTTGCCTGGCATGCTGTAAGCATGTGTTAGAACTTGATCCCTCTTAGAGTGCAGTTGTTATAAATTTAACCATATAGAAATAGATAAATAAATAAATTCAAAAGGACCATCCAGTATCTCAACAGTTAGGTTGTACCTCATCCTAAGTGTATATTTGACACAAAATGATGTTTATAGTAGTATTTATATAATCTGTGATGTAACCTCTTAAGGTTTTTTTCTTTTTTTTTTTATTGACTTGAGTATTTCTTATATACATTTCGAGTGTTATTCCCTTTCCCGGTTTCCTTAAGGTTGAATGTTTGTAACATTTCTCAGCATCTAATGAAATGATCAGGTGGGTTTTTTCTTTGAGTTTATATAGTGGATTAGTGGATTATGGTGATGGATTTCTATATATTGAACCATCCCTGCACCCCTGGGATAAAGCCTACTTCATCATGGGGAATGATCGTGTTGATGTGTTCTTGGATTTGGTTTGGGAGAATTTTGAAGGTTTTTTTTTTTTGCTCATATTCATAAGGGAAATTGGTCCAAAGTTCTTTCTTTCCTGAGTCTTTATGTGGGTTAGGTATAAGCGTAATTGTGGCTTCATAGAACAAATTGGACAGTGGTCCTACTGTTTCTATTTTGTGAAATATTTTGCAGAGTATTGGTATTATGTCTTTTTTGAAGGTCTGATGAATTCTGCACTAAACTTATCTAATCCTGACTTTTTGGTTTGGAGACTTTTAATAACTGCTTCTATATCTTTAGTGGTTATGGGACTGTTTAGATAGTTTATTTGATCCTGATTTAATTTTAGTAACTGGTATCTGTCTAGAAAATTGTCCATTTCATCCAGATTTTCCAGTTTGGTTGAATATAGACCTTTGTAGTAGAATTTGATAATATTTTTAGTTTCCTCAGTTTCTGTTGCTGTCTCCTTTTTCATACTGATTTTGTCAATTTGGATATTCTCTCTTCTGTGCCCTGTGGCTAGTATGGTTTATCTATCTTGTTGATTTTCTCAAAGAACCAGCTCCTGCTTTTGTTTTGTTTTTTTGTTTTCTTTGTTTGTTTGTTTTGTTTTGTTTTTTTGTGTTTTTTTTTTATTCTTTGAATAGTACTTTTTGTTTCTACTTGGTTGATTTCAACCCTGAGTTTGATTATTTCCTGCAGTCTACTCCTCTTGGGTCTATTTGCTTCTTTTTGTTCAACCTTTGTCAGGGGTGCTGTCAAGCTGCTAGTGTATACTTTCTCCAGTTTCTTTTTGGAAGAACAAAGAGATATGAATTTTCCTCTTAGCACTGCTTTCACTGTGTCCCATACACGTTGGTGTGTTGTGCCTTCGTTTTCATTAAATTCTAAAAAGTCTTTAATTTCTTTATTTCTTCCTTGATTAAGGTATTATTAAATACAGCATTGTTCAACCTCCATGTGTTTGTGGGCTCTCTATTGTTTTTGTCGTTATTGAAGACCAACCTTAGTCCTTGGTGAACTGATAGGATGCATGGAATTATTTCAATCTTCTTGTATCTGTTGATTCCTTTTTTGTGACCAATTGTAGAAGAAAATTCTCAAATTCATTTCGAATAACAAAAAAGGGGATAGCAAACACTATTCTTAACAATAAAAGAAATTCTGAATTCTGGGGGAATCACCATCCCTAACCTCACATTGTATTACAGAGCAATTGTAATAAAAAAAACTGTATGGTATTGGTACAGAGACAGGCAGGTAGATCAATGGAATTAAATTGAAGACCCAAAAATGAACCCACACACCTATGGTCACTTGATCTTTGATGAAGGAACTAAAACCATCCAGTGGGAAAATGACAGCATTTTCAACATACGATGCTGGTTCAACTAGAGGTCAGAATGTAGAAGAATGAAAATCAATCCATTCTTATCACCTTGTACAAAACTCAACTTCCAGTTGATCAAGCACCTTCACATAAAACCACATACACTGAAACTAGTAGAAGAGAAAGTGGGGAAGAGCCTTGAACACATGTGCACAGGGGAAATTTTCCTGAACAGAACACCAGTGGCTTATGCTTTTAAGATCAACAATCAACAGATGGGACCTCACAAAATTGTAAAGCTTCTGCAAGTCAAAGGACACTGTCAATAGGACAAAATGGCAACCAAAAGATTGGGAAAAGATCTTTACCAATCCTAGAGAGCTAATATCCAATATATACAAAGAATTCAAGAAGTTAGACTCCAGAGAACCAAATAACCATACTAAAAATGGGGTACAGAACTAAAGAAAGATTTCTTGACTGAGGAAAATTGAATGACTGAGAAGCACCTAAAGAAATGTTCAACATCCTTAGTTGTCAGAGAAATGCAAGTCAAAATGACTCTGAGATTCCACCTCACACCAATCAGAGCTATTTAGATAAAACAATCTCAGGTGACAGCAGATGCTGATGAGGATGTAGAGAACTAGGAACACTCCTCCTTTGTTGGTAGAGTTGTAATCTGGTACAAATACTCTGGAAATCAGTCTGGAAATTCCTCAGAAAATTGGACATAGTACTATCTGAGAATCCAGTTACACTACTTGTAGGCATATACCCAAAAGATGCTCCAACATATAACAAGGACACATGCTCCACTATCTTCAAACAGCCTTATTCATGATAGCCAGAGGCTTGAAAGAATCCAGAGGTCCCTCACACAGAGGAATGGATACTGAAAATGTAGTACATTTACACACAATAGAGTACTTCTTAGCTATTAAAAAGAAAGACTTCATGAAATTTTAGACAAATGGATTGAAATAGAAAATATCATCCTGAGTGATGTATCCCAATCACAAAAGAACACACATGTTATGCACTCACTGTTAAGTAGATATCAGCTCAAAAGCTTGGAGTACCCAAGATACAATTCACAGACCAGATGAGGCTCAAGAAGAAGGAAGAGCAAAGTGTGGATGCTTCAGTCCTTCCTAGAAGGGGGAACAAAATGCTCACAGGAGGAAAGAAGGGCACCAAATGTGGAACAGAGACTGAAGAAAAGGCCATCCAGGGACTGTTTTACCCAGGGATCCATCTCATATACAGTCACCAAACCCAGACACTATTGCAGATGCCAAGAAGTGCTTGCTGAAAGGAGCCTGATATAGCTGTCTCCTCAGAGGCTCTGCCAGACCGTGACAAATACAGAGGTTGACAGTTGCAGCAAACCCTTGAACTGAGCAAGGGAACCCCAATGGAGGAGTTAGGGAAAGAACTGAAGATGCTGAAGGGATTTGCATCCCCATAGGAAGAGCAACAATACAACCAACCAGATGCCCCAGAGCTCCCAAGGACTAAGCCACCAATCAAAAAGTACACATGGAGAGCCAACTGTTTATGTAGCAAAGGGTGGCCTAGTTGGGCATCAGTGGGAGTAGAGGCCCTTTGTCCTGTCAAGGTTTGCTGCTCCAGTGTAGTAGAATGCCAGATTGGGGAGGCAGGAAGGGTATGTGTTTGGGGGATACCCTCACTGAAGAAGGTGGGAGAAGGATGGGTTTGAGGTTTCTGGATGGAAAACTTTGAAAGGGAATAACATTTGAAATGTAAATAAAGAAAATATCAATTTTTAAAAAAGGATAGTTTTTTTTCTATTTCAGTGAAGAATGAAAATAGGCTTTACAATGAAATTGCCTTCAATCTAAATTAAATTTGTGAAATATTAACTTTTACAACAGTAATTTTACCAATCCATAAGCAAGAAATGTCTTTCCATTGTCTAGAGTATTTCTCTCTTTAGAAATGTAAATTTTTTATTGTAGAAATACTGCATCTTCTAGGTTATGCTTATTTTTAGATATTTCAGTTTCATTGAGATTATGGTGAGTGGACATTTGTCTATCATCTCCTTCTTTCCATGTTTATTAGTGTTGTATAGAAAAGCTTTTCTTTTGTGTGGGTTGGTCCTCGATCCTGCTGTGTTGCTGGATTTGCTTACCATTTTTTGAAATTTTCTGGTAGAATTTTTGGGTGCTCTTCTGTATATCATGCCATGTACAAACAGGGATAACTTAGTGCCTTCTTTCTCCCTTTTTGCATCTTTTTGATTTCCTTCATTCCTTGTAGCTTTATTGCTACAGCTAGTGTTTTGATTGCAATATTAAAAAGGAGTGGGGAATGTGGACCTGTCTCATCTCTGGTTTAAGCAGGGTGGTTTCATATTTTCCTTCATTTAAGAAGATGTAATGGTATATATATTATCAATGAATATTACATATTATTAAATATATTTACACAAAACATAGAGTTGTATATTGTATAACATATAAATATATCAAATATATATTATATAATTGATATATAATATTAATTTTATATTTTAGTATAGCTGTAAATATTAATATTAATAATAGTAACATGCAGGGCTTTGGGAGGTTTTGAAGCTACTATCTTTAAAGTGATAATGTGGAACATACATAACTGAGGGCCTCCTGAAGGACACATAATTGGTAGATAACAAGCACTCTAACTCACAGAGGTATGACTTCCTTGGTATAAACAAAACAGACTGTTGTGTGTCCGATACTGAGGCCATGTCTAGAGGAAACATGTATCTCTGCCCATGCTCCTATTCATTTAGGCCTAAATCTTAATTTATTGTTACTTTCATATAAAATATATAATTATAAATGAATATTAATTCTTAATAGTAAATGTTGTTCACTGGACTGGAATCTTTGTTTCCATCAGACTTGTAATGAGAAGCTGTTCTTTCTCATATACCGTGTTTTGCTCCTGTGTTTGTGTCCTGTTTCAATTCCTTGACATTGTTGATAGATTAGCTAACTATTGCCTTGGGCTGAGCAATCCTAAGCCACAGAATGTCCTAGGCTCTTGGACTTCCATGCTGATGAGTTGGCAAGCCTGATCAACATTTTCTTTTAATACTTGTAGTCCAGCATGGCTCTGCTCTAGACCAGCACTGACAAGGAGAACATAACGGCATAGATGCATCAGGCTCAGGTCTTCTTCATCCAGGGTTAGTTCAGGAACAGCCTCAATGTGGTAGGAAGTGTATAGTTCCTGCATTTAATCTCATCACACACAGCTAAACCACATGGCCATCAGGATAAGTCCATTGCTTTCCTCTGTGAAAAAGGAAGGTCATACAAAAAAGAATGCTATCTACGAAAAGACAAATACTTGAAGATATTGATTTTAAAAAAAAAGACATAGACTGCTGGATTTCATCTTCCTATAGTATTTCATGTGTTTGAAATCAAGCCACTATGTATTGATAACGTTGTGCTTGGATATGTGAGCAAAGCTTCTATCTCAATGGAAGAAGATGACATGAAAGCTTAATTTTTAGAGTAATGAGACAGTTTCATGAGTAGAGTAATTGTTGAATAAACACGTGGAACTTATTCCCATATTTACTAGGCTTGGTGGCACATGTCTGTCACCCAGCACTGAAGGGTCAAAGACAGGAGGATCACAGAGGTTCACTAGCCATCTAGCCTCACCAAATAAGTGAAATCCAGGTCCAGAGAAAGTCTTTGTCTGAGAGATGGAGAGGGAGAGAGAGAGAGAGAGAGAGAGGGAGAGAGAGAGAGAGAGAGAGAGAGGGAGGAAGAAGAAGAAGGAGGAGGAGGAGGAAGAGAAGGAAGAGGAGGAGGAAGAGGAGGAGGCAGAAGGAAGGAAATTATTTGAGGTTAGTGAAGGAAAATCTACAGTCACTAAATTACTAAGCCAGCAATTAATCCTTAACAAATCTTCAGTCTCACCCTGTATCAAGGAAACTTCTTTTGCTAACAGATGAAGACCATTACAGAAAACCAAGGCCAGTCTAAGTGAAGAGTTGTGGAGTTTTGTCCCTATGAACACATCTACAACCGCTCCCATTCCTCAAACTCAGGGAACATTCTAAAAGAGGGCGAGGAAAGATTGTGAAATCCAGAAGATCAGGAAATTTCCTGTGAGATTGTGTCTCCTAGTAATTGTGTCTCCTAGCCACAAAATCTCACCAAAATAACAGCCCAAGTGTGAGCTGAATAAGGTTAATGCCAAGGTGAATGGGGTCAAAACCCAGGATGCCTCAACCCTACACAAAGGCAGCCAAGTAAAGCTAGCAATGAAAGGTGGTCCTCCTCAGGGAAGTGCATGTCAATCAGTTGTCCAATGCCAGTCAGTCAGCCCTAAAACATACATACATACAAGTAACATTATATGGACTCAACAGTTGTATTTAGGGATACATATGTACATACAAATGCTCATATGCATGCTATGATTATTGAAAAGGAAGCCCTGAATTTCAAGGATAGTGGGGTGCAATATATTTGAGGGAGGAGAGGCAAGGGAAAATGTTGTAGTCAACATACAATCTCGAAAATAAAAACATTAAAAAGGTGGAGAGTGCTTCAGTTTTTGTCTGTCTTTCTTCCATAAGGCTTAAGTAATCTGGTTTGTGGTATGGTACTCCTCATACTGATGACTTCCTCGGCAACGTCAGAGCTTCCACTAAAATAAAACTCTCAATCTCCCTCCCTGCACCCCCTCTGTGTATGAGTGTGTGTGTGTGTGTGTGTGTGTGTGTGTGTTCTGTGTGTTTGTGTATGTGTGTATACATATGTAGGGGGAACACAGGTGTGTGTTTTATGTGTGGGTGTGTAGACATGTGTGTGTGTATGTTATATCTCTGTGTGTATATGTGTTATGTGTGTTTTATATGTGTGCAGGTGTATGTGTGTATGTATTTATTAAAAACCATCTTGCAATTACTTATGCATTAGCCTATATTTAGCATCAGGACCAACTCCCATGAGTGCTTTTATTCTCCTTGGCTCCCTATTCTACAGACTAGTACTCTACATGAACCTCCCAGATGTTCCCACCCCAGAGAATTTGCTCACTTATCTTCATAAGATAAGCACCTAATCTTTGAAAGCTCAATTGCCATTGGAGAAGCACACTCAGACCATCTAAGGTACAGACTCTGCCAGTTCTCTCCTTTACACTACATCTGTTCCTATTGACTTCTCAGCACTTGCTTCTATTTTAAACTGCATAGTTCTCATGATTTATTGCTTCACTCCTCTATCCAGATGTATTTCATGAAAGAAGGAACTTTGCCCGCCTATTTACAGTTGTGCCCTTGTGTGTATGATAGTGGCTGACAAACAGGAAGGCCATAAATATTTGATGCATGAATGATTCTGATTCTGCTTCCTGATGGCTTATCCCAGACCTTTGTTTTTACAAAGTGCTAAGTACTTATATCCATTCTAAGAAAATGTTTCCTGGGTACCTCAGACACAACACTTCCAATCCTCAAGTTTCTCCCTTTCTTCCCAACCCTTTCTTTTGTCTAGAAAAAAAATTTACTTTCTTTGGAAAAGACAAAACTAAAAACATCTACCTACTTGCTCTGGTCAAAAAGTTGGTAGTTTCTCCAGATTTCTCTTGTTTTTAACCCTTTTGTCAAAGTTAAGAGTCCCATTCATCTATTCCCATCCTTGATGCCACTGTTGCCATGGCTCTACAATAATCTCCTCATGGGTTTCCTTGCCAAACCAGTACTTTCACATGTTAGCCTATGACATTGAACACACTTCTTAGCTTCACGATGTCTTAACATTTTTGATCTAGGTTACATGGCATCCTCCAAAATTCATGTCTCCCCAGGTGCAAATGGGATCACGTTTACAAGTATGGTCTTAACAACAGATTCAGTAAACTTAGGTTGTTAAATTATTGTGGCCCAGCTCAAGGAACTGGTGCCAGTTGAAGAGGGAAATATGAACCTAGAGACATGGCCAAAGAGAGCATGGTGTGACACATGGGAAGATAAAGGCAGAGCAGGGAGGAACCTCAGGGACTCCAGCTGCTGTTAGGCAGGAAGAGGGAGGAAGGGCCCGTCACTGGACTCTTCAAGGGGACACAGCCTGGATGGGTTTGGTCTTATAGGCACCAGAAGTCCTTTAGTTTAGCTCATCCTATCTAAGGTAACTTGCAGCTAATCCAGGAAATTAAGACAGCTGTGAGGATCAAAACAATTTCTCTCAAGAAATTACAACTGTAACCAGGTGTGTAGCCCATCTTTCATCCATTCTTGAGTTGGAGGCCCACCTGA